>NC_035434.2:90723958-91031458 GCF_002127325.2 Helianthus annuus
GCTTACAGGGACTAAATTCGACAAACTGCGAAAGTATGCTGATTTGTACTGTAACGAACAATCTGGAACTTTATCATAAGTTAAACATACCCTAAATATCCTCTACATATCTTAGAAATAGGCTTTGATGGGTTCGGTATGCTAAAATGAACTTTTGGTCATTCAGGGACTAAAAGCGTCAAAAAGTGCGTAAGTTTGCATTTTCGCGCATATCTTACGTTCTGAATATATCCGGACACCGACAAATTTATGTAATCATTAAAATATTTTATTTTAGTGATTGGCATGATAAAATTTCATTCGTCGCTTAATTTGGATCGTTTTTGCGTTCGTTATGACTTCCGTCGTAATTAACCGAATAACGCAACCGTACGACCAAACGAGCCGACATCCGAGATATTTTTGAGCACATTTTAAGTTCCCTATACTTTAGCTTCATTTTAGAGCTTTGAAATGGGGTTAACGGGGCTTAAACGTGTCAAAAATGCATCGAAAACCAAGTTTGGGGCTTTAGGGGCTAAATCTGTCATTTTTGAAAGTTGCTGGTCTGCAGGTCCCTTACGGTCCGTATGGACCTTTGATTATGGTCCGTAAGCAGTGCCCAGCACATCAGAATTGCAGAAACATTGAATCTGGCCTTTCCCACCTATTCCCATGGTTTTTAACCCCTGATTTGCACTCTATGGGCTGGTTTGTGTGATGAACAAGTCCCCCAATCATTCCCCAACAAGTGTATGGCCAAGATCTTTCCCTCCTTACCAAGAAATGATCTTAACGGTTTTGCGAAAACTATATAAGGCCATGTCCCTCATTCATTTTCTGCACATTTGGTCTGAGATTTCTCTTAGTGGTTGTGATTATTCACTACCTACCTAAGAATACTTGGAACCAAATCTATTTGGACCCTTTGTAAGTCCTCTTTCGTTCTTTTATCGCTTTCTAGCTTAAAAGTCAAACTTTGTTTGACTTTCTGCATTGACCAGTCTATGGACAATGAGAAGTTCGTTTGAACTTCACAACGTGAGCATAATCACGATGGTTATAGTCCCTAGTGACTATACCTACTGATTACCATGTTGTTTAGGTGTAGTGACGAGTCGTAGTTTCGGCCAAAATGCGTGTTTATGCGTATTTTGTAACCAAACTACTCTTAGGTATCAAAACCGTTTGTTTTGATATCCAACTTGTTTTCAAACTTTGTTAAACATGTTTTAAACATGTTTAGCTCGTCACTTTTAGATTTAGTGCTTATGTAGGGTCGTAAGGTAAGAGATCTAAACAATCGCTTATACTTTCGAACCTGACCCATTTGGTCGATCATTAGGATCCGACCAAGCATGTTTAGTGACCATAGTTGCATAGGGAATAACCTTCCGAGGTTATACCTTATGGTCACCTAGTTTAAGTAGTTGTATGATAGGTAGCTTATATACCTTAGGCAAATTACCAAATGACCAAGCGTTAAAGTAGCGTAAGCTACCTAAACGGGTCGTGATGGGTCGTAAGCACTTAGGATAGGTTTCATTTTAGTATGTAGGCCTTGTTAAACCATATCATATGAGTTCCCATGTTCATTTGGTTCACGAGACCTCATACTATCCGATCTCCCAATTTAGGTCCGGTTTATTTATGTAGTTATCAAAATTAGGTGTCGTTTGATTCCGTGCTCCCTCTAGCTTGCTTGTGTCACACCCCCAAAATCCACCCACGGAGTACCACCGCTTGGGAGCGTGACTGACCAGGATCAAGCCACCGATCATATAGAACAACGTAAATAGTAAAAGTAAATGTAATTTAACCAAACCAATCCATACGAAAGTTGTTCAAAACATAAGTATAAATTCAACGTTTAGCGGAAGCATATGAGTAAAAGCCCAACATAAGTAAAGTATGAAATGTCAAATGTTTAATCAAAGCATTCACGATCCTTGTCCACAATGACCGCGCCTCCCAGTGCAAGCTCCATGAATACCTAACGACCTGCAAGGCATGTAACAGAGGGTCAACAACTAGTTGAGCGAGTTCACAGTAAGTAAGTTCGTAATAGTAAGCTTGTTTCGTAACATGTGGCTCTACTAGGCTGATAGTATGTTCTATTAGTGGGGGCTTCCCATAGTTGCATATACACTAGACTATTTGTAACCATAAGTGTTCTTCTTAACCCGAGAACAGTAGTACGTACATGGTTCACGTAGGTTTTACGTAAGTGTCCTTCTCAACCCGAGGACAGTGGTACGCGGGGGTTTACGTAGGTTTTACGTAAGTGCCTGTCACAACCCGAGGCAGTAGTGAGTATAAGTTTACGTAGGTTTTACGTCAGTGTCCTTCGCAACCTGAGGACAGTGATGAGTACAAGTATACGTAGGTTTTACGTATGTATCCTTTGCATCCGAGGACGATGGTAGATAGTCTAGTAACAGTGTAAGTACAATCCCATTCCTTCAATCCCATTCCCAACCCCGGGAATCCCATGCCTTGGTAAGAGTGTGAACTCACCTTGGTTTGCTCAGTTTGTTATTGCTTCTAGTGTTAATTAATGGTTAGGTCCATTACACATGACCTAAGGTACATTGCACATAAACTCAATGTAAGTGTTTACGTTCAAGTAAGGTTTACAATTCCTTGGTGTCCAAACAACTGTGTTCCGTGTGATAATTGTTTACAGATTGATATGACATAGATTGCACATACATACAGTAACATACAGTAACATACAAGTAACATACAGTGACATACAGGGTGTTGAACTTAGCATTATAAGTAAACTCGGATCATGTATTAATCATAAAACTCAGACCATGTATCACATATAAAATTCGGACTATATAGCACCAAACAAACTCGGACCATACATCACTTGTAAAATTCGGACAAACCATTACCAACAAAATTCGGACAAATCATTACTAACAAAATTCGGACAAATCACTACTAACAAAATTCGGACAAGTCATTACTTATAGAACTCGGACCATTCATGCTTATAAAACTCGGACCATTTATGCTTATGAAACTCGGACCATTCATGCTTATGAAACTCGGACCATTCATGCTTATGAACTCGGATCCAAATAGTCCTTCAAAAATTCGGACCAACATTACCCCCTTAAACTCGGGCCAACATCAACTCTTAAAAGTCGGACCATGCATCTCAATAAAATTCGGACCATACATACATCATAAAAACTCGGATTTTTGTGACCTCACAAAACCCTGGCACAAATCTTCGGACTAACAACATGCGTGACTTCCAAAACCATCTTACAGTTTTCAATGGAACAGTTACGTTTACGATCAAAACCCTACTTATCATTCTTTGGCAAATGCTGTAACTAATCAACAATCAATCAATTCTAACATATCAGGCATCCAATTGTCAGGCATTTGATTACACAACTACCCTCAAACTATTGCAAAAACAATCAAGTTTTTCAATAAACACAGAGTCATTGTTTGTAGAATTAGGCTTTTGCATGAATCACATAATCAAGGATTAACAACAAATAATCATTAAACGTTTACCTTAGATTGATTCTAGATGAAGAGAGAGATCAAAAGTGATGATTGAGAGCTTGTGCCACCAAGAATGATGAAGAAGATGATTGTAGGAGATGATTGGAGAGAAATATTGAGAGTATGTATGATGATTTGTGAGAGAGGTTAGGGTTAAGAGTTATTAAGATTTCACTAGTATCATCTTTTACATAAAACACACACATCACAATATAATTTACAATCAAGGCACAAAGTTCTCATGTAAGTCAAATAATGCATAAAGTAATGTATAGTTCCATGCAATGCTAAAGATTGTGAGACTAACTTAATTGTGTTAAGTTAAAACATTAACCTGAAGTTACGAGTTGTCACTGCTTGGTAGTTGTTCAAGACTCCTAAGCACTCTCAAGTGAGTACATAGTCCCCTCTTTTACTGTTTTCAACTGTTTTGGGGTGAAGCATGTGTACCTATCTGTTATTTTCATGATTTCAAAGTATAATTGATTATACATGTTAATACTCATCTTTTGACAAACTGAATGATCATTCATGGTTTAAACACTGTTTTTTCAAAGTTTATAAAATGAATTGTTGGAATAGTACTTATTTCTGTTCACCAGACCGGTTGGTAGTATGATATAGCGCTATAGGATTTGACACCCCATTCCTGTTGTCATGGAATGTCTGAAACCAATTTGTTTCTCCATCCAAATAGGAATTGCCTTTGTGGTATTTCTATAGTCTCAAAGGTGTATTTTGATGGACTAGGTCTGAATGAATTCTTAAATCACATTATTTTTGTCTATTAAGTTATACTCCCAAAAGTATAGTTTGATGTGCTCTTATATGTGATATTGTACAAAACCAACATATATTTTGTAAAACCCAAAGCATATTTTGATATGTTATTTATAAAACCCAAAACATAGTTTAATATGTTATTTGTAAAACCCAAAGCATATTTTGATATGTTATTTATGAAACCAAAACATAGTTTAATATGTTATTTATAAATCCGAAGTATACTTTTGATATACTACTGAAAGCTATTATTTTAACAACTAAAGTATATTTAATGTACTATCTGTTTAACGATTTTGGAACTGAAATATTTTAATATATTACTTATTCGACTTTCTTAAAACCAAAGTATATTTTTATATATACTATAAACCTTTCTATCAAAATATTGTTTTATAAACAATATACTTTATACAAAGTCTTTTTATTTAATTACTTACGTATTATTATTATTATTTTATATCAACTGATTTCTTATAAATTTTAGTATGATTTATAAAAGAAAACCTTTTACAAGGATCATGACTACTTTTATTAAACATTTCTTTTCAAACTTATAAGTCATGAATCCTAAATCAAATAAAACCTATGTATCTCACAGGCATTTTTATGCTGACGTACCTATTTTTACACATGTTTCAGGTGCTGCTATGTGATGATTGTTGATACATGCTACACTTAGGATGGACTCGTGCCTTAGTGGCTTTAAAAATTGAAAGATAATATTTGTATTTATCTGGTTTGTAATAGAACAAAGAGTTCAATGATTCAATAAAACGAAATTATTTATTCCATGGTTGTGAAACAATGATTCTGTTACAACACTCCCCGACGTTTCCGCCACGTTTTGTTGTTTTACGTGGTTGGGGTGTGACAACTTGCATGATAACTGTTTGGAGAATTCTTATGAGTGGCATGTGATCATCCTACTTTTACCAATACCTATCATACATGCACTTAACGTGTCTTCCTATGTTTGTATTGTTCCTTCACCCTGCTCATAATAAGTTGTACTTAGATTTAGTTGAGTTTTCATGGCTTTTTGAAAACTTTCCTAGAAATGAGAAGTGAAACGACTATCTCTATCAGACACAATGGACAACAGAATTCCATGTAATGGAACTATCTCATCTACATATAGCTTATCTAATCTTTCCATACTAAAGGTTTCCTTCATTGGTAGGAATTGAGCTGACTTAGTTAGTCGATCCACAATCATCCAGATTGTGTCGTTACGATTTATTGTTTTGGGAATTTTGGTAACAAAATCCAGTGTCATCTATCCCATTTCCATACTGGCATTTCTAATCGTTGAAGTAAACCTAAGGGTTTCTAATGTTCAGCTTTAACTTGCTAACAAATTAAATACTTAGAGACATTACTTGCTACATCCTTTTACATTCCTATCTATCAGTATTTCTTATTCAAACCTTGATACCTTTTATCACTTCCACAATGCATCATATACTTAGTTTTATAAGATTCTTCGAGAATCCTTTCTCATAGGTTTCCTTGAATAGGTACCCAAATTCTTTTTTTATGGAATCTCCAAATTCCATTAGTTCCTTTTTCTAATTCTTTCATTATTCCTTTTTAATCTTTCAGCATCATCCTTGATTGCTGTTTCATGGGTACTTTTTAATTATTCCATCGGATATCTACAATTTTAATCTATGAGCATGTGTGACACTTCGGGTCTTTTTCTCACGCGTCTGATTTGCTAAACTTAGATTTTAGTGTTTTCAAATCTTTTGAGAATTGATGAAATACATGTTATGTGAGCTTGAAATTTTTCTTTATAAATACAATATATGGTAGTGTATATAATTGAGTTTTTTTTATGTGTTAAATGTTGAAGTTAATTATAATACAAATTACACTTCCTATTCTCCCACCTTTGGGCTGCGAATTCGGATTATACACCTCTGTCTCTGTTGTGGCCCAACTTAAGCCCAACACACCCCTCATACAATCCTACAAAGCTCACACACTCAAACCTCAGTATATGAAAAAGGGCATGCGATCCATTCTCAGAGGTATACAACCAAACCTCAGCCAATAACAAGGTATTATTGGCAGCAAAATTTTAGGGCTCCAATCCCCAAATCATTCCACTGCCCACACTCTCTCTCTAACATCCTTCTTCAAAACCTGCAACAAATATCATCTCCTTCCCTTTTTATAAACCTCCTCCTTCTTCCATTAAACCTGCAACACAAACAAAATCATACCTCAGCCGACCAATCTCCGATGACCTCAGCTCCTCTCCGATACCACTCGCACACCGGAAAAATTACAGCAACCGTTTGAAGCTCCGAGGATCTCGCTCCGTTTAGTCTGCATCGCACGATTACTTTTTTCATCTGATCATCTTCCCCACTTCCCAGGTAGGTGTTATTCATAGTTATCTATGTGTGTTCGTTAGCTGTTTAAACGTGTTCATTAGAGATTGCTCACTGCTATATGTTCCTCCTTGATGAGTGAGTGAGTGAGTTTGTGTCGTATTTAAAGTGAGCATGTGATAGTATGATACCATGTTGGTGATGAAATGATATTCGAATTTGCTCTGTGCATATAAATGATTTTGTTCATGTTTTATTAATGATAAAACCATGTGATAGTAGGATGCTGGTTCTTTGAATGTTTAGAAATTAAGGCATGATGTTATTTTATGCAATCGAGGATGATTTATAGGTCTTGGTAATGATATTAGCTGATTGTTTCAAGAAACTAACAAGAATTTTAGGCAAACATTTAAAAAGAATTTGGGTTTTTGAAAGCTTGGTTCTGTGTTAATGGTGGGTACAATCACATGTGCGCATGGTACAACTTCAATGTGGCATGAATTGAAAATTTGTATCTTATGTGAGTTTTGTCGTATTTGGTTTGATTTAGAAAATAAAAGGAATGTGGGATGTTAACATCTGACCACACATTAAATAGTTGGGCCTCACCACTACATTTCGCACACTTTTTGATTTGGTCGTACAATGGTCTCAAACGTACACTGAATTTGGAACATGCACATGCACCCCATTACACTTTAAATTCAGTCGCACAGTTTTGTTCCAAACGCACACTAGATTTTTTGAACATGCATGACACTACTGGATCGGTTTTGTTTGGGCTGCATATATCCCGTTTGGGCCGCACATGGGTGGCTTGGCCACACACCCGATTCTAGCCACCACTTGATTCGCACACTTTATTTGTAGTCGCACAAATAATGTGAACCGTACACTAACCTTATTTTGTTTGGCGTCACCCGTCTTGGACTATCTATGCACAGTGAGCCACACATTTGGAGAACCCATGTGTTCAAGGAAATTAGTCGCACAATAAAAGATTAGATCATGTTCTTGTATATTTCAATCGCACACTTCATGAACCTACTATGTATAAGCACTTAGAAACCTACTTGATTTCAATACATGTGCAACATACGTGATCTATTTGTATACATGATTACTTGACTTAATAATGTGTATGAAATGTTGGTGCATATGTCTGTCGACTTCGTCTTGTATCGAGTCTTGTAATAGAATAGATAGACCAGAAAGCACGAACTGCCAGAAAGCATGAAACAGCAGTTTCGTAAGGACTAAGCATGAAACAACAGTTTCGTAGGGACTGGCATTCCTATAAATAAAGGTGTTGGGTCATTCATTTGTAACTTTGCAATTCCCGTAGCGAAGCTCTGCTGAAGTGTCGGATCGATCTGTAACTTTGTCAAATCAATACAAACGATAATTAAACTACTTCTACATGCAAATCAAGCTGATTCAACATCAAAACGTTTGTTTCCGCCTCTCGTTTTGATCAAAAACACTTCTGATCGACTCATTTGATCGATTCAACGATCCTATAAGTGGTATCAGAGCTCAGGATGAGTTAAATAAGTTGAATCAGTGTTTTGAATGGTTTAGAACTCTCTACTTCTACTCTTTCTTGGATTTTTGGACGAATTTACGGACAAAATGGACTGAATTTTGGATATAACGTGTAAAACACCATTTTAAACAATCCTACAAAGTTACAGACCTAAATTCGAACTAAAACTGATCAAAAAGTGTCAAAAACATCAGATCGTGTGAAAATGTTGCTCAGTTCGTTTGAATTGTGCCAGGTCGTTTGAAAAGCTGTCAAATCGTTCGAAATTTTTATCCAGCTCGCACGAGTTGGATCAGATCGCTTGAAAATTTCAAAGTGTTTAACCAGTTCGCACGTATTAAGGTCCCGATCGTGTGAAATTGATTCAGTTCGCATGAATTGAAAACTTGTTACTCACTTCGCACGAGTTGGATCATACAGTTCGTTTGAACAGTTCAGGTCATTTGAAACACATCATTTCGCTTGAAAGTCAATTCGTTTGAAAGTCCAAATCGTTTGGAAGTACCAGTCCGCTTGAAATTGAAATTTATCAAAACTTAAAATTTTTCTGAAAAATCTTTCAAAGTATAAAATGGATAACCAAGAATTTTACAACGCATTCTTCGGAAGTGGTATGCCTGTTCAATCTCCGGCAAGTATAGCGCAGAATATGAATTTGGAGAACGAACTAGGAATGATGCAAAAACCACCGAAATTGCTCAATATTGAAGATTATTTAGGGTGGCAAGATAGATTTCGCACTTGGGTTCAGGCAAATCATCATGAATGTTGGATGAAAATTGAGACAAAATATGCAGTTCCTTTGAATGAAACTGGCATTGAAAAAACACTTAACTCGTTAACTCCAGCTGAAGCAGAAAGTTTCAAAGCCGAAAAGAAGATGATGAGTATTTTGCAGCAAGCAATTTAGGAAGATATCTTCGTATTGCTACAGCATCAGAATGACTCACAATCTATCTGGAACTCTCTTAAACTGAAATTTCTTGGAAGTGCCGCAATGATTAAAAGCAAAAAGGCACTATTGAAAAAAGAATTCAATATCTTTACGGCAATCAGTGGAGAGTCAACAAAAGAGTTGATTGAGAGGTATTGTCAGTTGGTTGTGGAGATGAAGTGTTTGGGAATAGATTAAACAAACAAAGAGTTGGTTGATAGGTTAGCTGATGCATTACCTCAAGAAGTGTGGGGTACATTCTTAATGGTGTTAAAGAACAATTTGGAATACATTGGTTTCAATCTGAGTACATTCATCGAGAGAATTGAAGCTCAAGAGCTGGAAATGCGGAAGATGAATAAAGTGAAATCTGCTAACATGCAGCAAGACGTTAAGCTTTACTACAAAGGAAGCTCATCTGCAACATCTACTCCGAGTCCAAAGATCCAAACAACATTCAGTGTAGATTCTACTTCGGGAGTATCTCAAAACACGTCTAACAATAGTTTCTCACCGTTTTGAAACTACGAACCAAATCCTAAGGTTCAGAGTTCTCAAGAGCAAGGTTCTTCTCAAAGTTCGTCAAGTTTAAACAATCAGAGTTATGCTCATGGGATAATGTGCAATATTGCTGTGAACATAAAAAACGGTCAAGATTTTACTGAATCTGCAGCAAAGCAGCACATAACACTTCTTGGTTCAGTACTTGAGTCGTACGAGAGTCTAGTGGCCGGAAGAATTGGTAACCTTGACATGACGAAAGAGGATTACGATCAAATTGATACTGAGGAGATGGAGCTCATCGACATAAAGTGGGGAATGGCAAGCATAGTGAGAAGAGCTCAGAGATTTATGGAAATCACCGGTCGTAGTAGTCTTGCAGGTCCTGATCCGAAGCTTGGATTTGATAAATCAAAGGTGACTTGCTTCAAGTGCAAAGAAAAAGGACACTTCAAGCGTGAATGTCCGAACAACGAGGTCAACAATCATCAGAATCCATTTGCCAATGATTATTATCGGCAAGCCATCTATCACAAAAACAGTCAAACACCATTCAATCCAAGACCTCAAATCGAAAACAGTCCATCTAAA
The DNA here is from genome assembly GCF_002127325.2 of Helianthus annuus. Lineage (NCBI taxonomy): Eukaryota > Viridiplantae > Streptophyta > Magnoliopsida > Asterales > Asteraceae > Helianthus > Helianthus annuus. The sequence goes on from NC_035434.2 coordinate 90,734,172, forward strand.
ACTGAAAAAGCTCTTTTGGTAAATCAAGATGATGAAAAACTTCCAGAAGGTTTCAGTTGGGATAAAATATATTCCAGGTAGGGGTCTTGCAATGATGGTTGAAATTGTTGAAGTACCGGAACCGAAAATTGTTGAAGAAGTCGGTGAAGTGATGACTGAGGAAAGTTATGCTGAATTAGAAGAGGCTGCAGCAGCGGCTTATTATTATCAGTCTGAACAGGAGGTCATTACGAATACATTTAAATCTATAATGCCTTCTAATGTGTTTGATTCTTTTGCAGGATTCTTTGGAGAACCGACTACGGGTTTTTGCCCACAATATGAAGCTGAAAAAACTCCGATTCAAGAGATCATAGATGTTTCAAAAGAAATCAATGAAGAAACGTTGAAAGAGATTGTTGACAAAGCTGTTATGGTCAAGTTGCAAGAGGTAGATCAATCTAAAACATCTTCTGATAACGATGAGACCAAAGATGCAACTCAAGAGTCCGTGTCAGTAAAAAAGGAGTCAAATGAAAAGTCCGAGTCCGGTGACAAATCAAAGTCCGAGTCTGATGGAAATTCAGAAAACTTGGAGTTCGAATCCGGAGAGCAAACTGAGTCTGAGTCCGGAGAGTGTGGTAAACCAGAAAGTAAAAATGACAAACAATAAAATGATTTTGAAAAGATTGATCAAATTCTTGAAAAACCATGCGAAAACTGTTTAAAACCATGCATGGATTGTCTTGAAAAAGACAAACAGTTTCAAGAATTGAAAAAATTTAACGACAAATAAAAATTTGATTTTAATGATGTTAAAGAAGCTTATGACACTTTGTCACGATCAATCAAAATGATTCAAAATGAGAGTCTAGAAAATGTCAAAATTGTAAGTTTGCTCAAAGCAACGGTCATGGATAAGCAAACGTCGATTAACATTCATGTGGACACAATCGCATCTTTAAAGAAGGAACTTGAACTAATGCGTATTGAGACAGAAAGAGTCGACAGAAAGTTGATCAGTATCTTTCATTGTCATATGTGATTGATCAGATCGTTCCTCAACAACCTGATGTTAAACCAGCTTTCAACAATGTTCCACCCCCAATGTGGAATCATTACACTCAGAAATATCTAGATGGGGTGAAAAAGGCATTGAATCTCAAACTGAGAACAGAAGAGAATGAGTTACCAGACAACATTGATGTTACATTCACATCGTCTGACACTGATCACGAGTCTGAGTTAATAAAGAAAGTGGTTGATCAGGTGTTGGATAAAGATGAAGAGTCAAAGTCAGAGTCTAAATCTGAAAAGTCGAGTTCGTCAGAAAAAAGCTCGGGTTCACCGGTTAAAAGAGTTTACAATAAAGATTTTCTGATGTAGAAAAATAATTTGAATGACGAAACATTTAAAGAGCTTATACTTTGAATGATTTTGACAAATTATTTTCTGATGAAGAATTTCCAATAAGAAGTGTCAAAACTGAAATGATCAACAAGGTTTTCAAATTAACAAGAACTAATATTTCTGAAATAAAAGATGTAAATCTTAATGAAAAACCTAAAAAATACACTTCATGAGTTCAACAAAGATTGAACAAGAAAAAAGGTTACAGTTCTGGTTCTGGTTTTCAAAAGAAACCAAACCATAACAGTAATTTCAAAAAGAAAGGTTTAGGTTTTATTCCACCAGAAAATCATAAAAATGAGAAAAATTATAAACCAAAAACTAAATTTGTTTCAGGAGGAAGTTTGGAAGAAGAGAATGAGAAGCCATTCTGGAGACAGTCAAACAAAGAGTTTCTCGCTGAAAAACATAAGAATCCGTTGAAGGAATCTGAACAGAGAGTTGAAAGAGGAACCTGTTTCAAATGTCAAGAGGTTGGACATATTGCTTGGAATTGCCCAAAGCCAACCAACACAAAATAGGGAGTTTCTTCTAACTCGAAATTGAAAGAGAAGTGTGTTGATAAAAAGGAACAACCAACAGAGACGTTTAAAGAGTTCAAAAATTCAACTTTCGAAGTTGGTGAAAGCTCGAAACATTTTTACAAAAGAAGAGCCAATTTAAACAAACAAAAATGGGTTGTTAAAAATTAAGATGATAGTTCTGGCGATGAATTTGTTTCTTCGGAAGCAAAGGAGCAACTTTCTGGCGATGAATCTGATTCGTCAAAGTCAGAGGAGCCACAAGTTGAGCTAAAAAGAGAAAATTCAGTTCCACCAATGGATGATGTCAACTTTCCACCATTGCGGACTGGAAATTTTAAACAAAAAGTTGGAAAAGTTGAGATTTCGAATCAACTCTATTCTGAAAAGAAGAGTAAATTACAAGTTTTGTCCTTTATGTTTACATCAAATTTCAGGCGCTGTCCTTTAGGCCAAAACTTGACAGGCGGTGTCCTTTACGTTTCAAAATCTTGCACGTTTTGTCCTTTAGGCCAAACCTAGTTAGATTTTTTAGTTAAATCTGGTCATGTGCCTTGCACATGAGGGCACTTTTGTCATTTTATCTCCTCAGGGACTATTATGTAAAATATCTTATATTTAGGGGCTAGTTTCTAAAAAATAAAAAGATTATAAAGAAGCCCTCTCTCTTTCTATCAGACGTGCGCTCTCTCTCTCTCTTCTCTCTCTCTCTCGACTCCAACTTTCTCAGATCTGGAGGGTGGCTTTAACGGTGGTGACAGAATTGGTGGTGGTAGATTAGATTGAAGGTGGGTGCGTGGTTGATGGTGGTTGTTGGCGGCGGTGGAAGTGGATGGTTCCAGATGGTGGAAGATGGGTGGTTGCAGATGGTGGAAGATGGGTGATTTAATCGCAGAACAATTTAGGGAAAGGTTGTAGGAGTAGGTGGGTGGTGGCAGGTGGTGCCGTGATCTCGTCGGAGGTTGGGATCCGACCGTTGAGAATGCACTGGATCATCAAATTGTGTGATTCAAGGTTAAATGTGTAGAATTGAGAGGATATATGAGGGTTAGGGTTTGTAAATTAGGGGTTAGGGTTAAAATTCTGACAACGGTGGAGACCGATGTCTAGTGGTGGTGGCGGTGGGTTTTGAGTGTGGGTATTCATGGATATCGATTTTATTTAATCGGTTGTTTATCGATTTTGTTGAACAATTCGTTTTTAGGGATTTGGGGATTTTTGGGGGATGTTGGTTGTTGAATTGGAGATGGTGGAGGGTGGTGGTAGGCGACGGTAGATGATGAAAGGCAGTTGTGGTGGTGATGGCGGCGGCGGTAGGTGATGTGGAGTGGCGGTGGCAGGTGGGAGATGGTACGAGTAGGTGGGTGGTGGCAGTTACAGATGGTATGGGGTTGGTGGTTTGGTGGGTGGTGGTGGTGAGGGTTGTGGGGTAGCAGGTAGTTGTGTGGGGTGTGAGGTGGTGGTGGTGATGGGTTGACGGTGGGGTTAGGTCTGAGTGTGTGTGTGAGAGTTGTAGAGGGAGATGTAATAATACAGAGTTGAATTGAGGGCTTCCGAGTGTTTTAAAGGGGGAATTAGAAAGGGTTGAGGTAAAAAGACTGTTTTACCCTCATGTGCATTGCACATGACAATATTTAACTGAGATTTCTAACTAGGTTTGGCCCAAAGGACAAAACGTGCAAGATTTTGAAACGTAAAGGACACCGCCTGTCAAGTTTTGGCCTAAAGGACAGCGCCTGAAATTTGATGTAAGCATAAAGGACAAAACTTGTAATTTACTCTGAAAAGAAAGAATTTGATGTCGAAAAGGCGCTTAATGGAAAAGTGAAACATATCTTTGGTAAGATGGTTGGTGGAAGGGCAAAAGGGGTAAAAGAATTTTATAAAGCCAAAAGAAATGTTCAAACACCGAGTGAAAATAACTCAGACGTACCCAAAGCTGGTCAGGCTAGGGTGTCTGTATTCTATGCTTAAAAATCCTGACTTGCCGGAGCTCCCAAGTTGGTAATCGTGGAGTATGAATCGGCATCATTCTTGACAAATGTTTTTTAAAATTGTTAAAATTCTACAAGTGATGACTTGCCAGAACTCCCAGGTTGGTAATTGGGGAGTAGGAATCGGCATTTTTCTTGAGAAATTCACGTCATTGATATTTCGAATTACAAGTGGTATAATTCTTGAAAAATGTCAAATGATTGTTTTTACAAGTGGTTAAAGAAAAGGAAAAGTGAACTTACAAGTGGTTAATCAAAGTCATTAAGTTGAACTTGATTTAACTTTCATACAAAATGGTTGAAAGAACAATGTGATGAATTAAACCACATGATGTTTGTGAAATGTTCAACAAAACTAATTTTCCGGAAAAACCATTTTGGTTAAAACAAACTTAAGTGTTTTGAAATCAAAATGGGAAAATAGTTTGTTGTTAGGGGGAGTTCTGATTGTTTACGCCAAGTGAATGGAGATTTGAGGCAATTCACATCAGTGTGTCGTTTTATTTGTAAAGTTTATTACATTTATTTTCAAATTTTCCCAGAAAATAAAAAATTGAAACATATTTTTGATTTTAGGGGGAGTAAAAAAATTAAAAATTTTGAAAATTTGAAAAATCCAAAAACATGATAAAATCTAAAAAGCCAAAAACATCGAAAATTAAAAAATGAGTTTTGTTGTGAAAAAGAGGAAATGATAGTACATCAGTGGACAATCACAGCACGCTAAAGAATTGGAAAGTCAAATATGATAAACGAATTCACTGAGGATATGTCAGTAGGTTTTTATACATTCAGTATGTGACAACCCGTAACTTCAGGTTAATGCTTTAACTTAACACAATTAAGTTGGTTACACAATCTTTAGCATTGCATGGAACTATGCATTACTTTATGCATTATTTGACTTACATGAGAACTTTGTGCCTTGACTGTAAATTATATGTGGTGTGTGTGTTTTGTGTAAAAGATGATACTTAGGGGTGAGTAGAGTAATTAGTGGAACTTAATAACCCCTAACCCTAACCTCTCTAACAAATCATTATACGTATTTCAATCTTCCTCTACAATCATCTGCTGCAATCATCTTTTTCATCATTCTTGGTGGCACAAGCTCTCAATCATCACTTTTGATCTCTCTCTTCATCTAGAATCAATCTAAGGTAAACGTTTAATGATTATTTGTTGTTAATCACTGGTTATTTGATTCATGCAAACCCTAGTTCTCCAAACAATGGTTCTGTGTTTATTGATCATCCTGATTATTGTGAAATGGTTTGTGAATAGTTGTGTAATCACTTGCCTGACATTAAGATGCCTGATATGTTAGAGGTGTTTGATTGTTGATTAGATTACAGCATTGCCAATGTATGAAAATTAGGGTTTTTGATCGTAACCTGCAATGTAACTGTTCCATTGAAAACTGTGATTTGGTTTTGAATATTCGCATGATTGTTAGTCCGGAGATTTGTGTCAGGGTTTTATGAAGTCACAAGTCCGGGTTTTATTAAAGAAACACAAGTCCGAATTTTGTGAAGGAACTCATGGTCCGAATTTTAGTAAATAATGTATGGTCCGAATTTTGGTTGATTGTCTAGTCCGAGTTTTGATGGAATGCTTGATCCGAGTTTTGTGGTTAATGTATGGTCCGAGTTTTTGATGGAATGCTTGATCCGAGTTTTGTTATTGATGTTTGGTCCGAGTTTTATAGGTGATGTATGGTCCGAGTTTTATAAGGGATGTATGGTCCAAGTTTTATTGGTGCTATATAGTCCGAGTTTTGTTAATGCTTATATAGTCCGAGTTTGTTAATGCTTGAAAGGTCCGAGTTTGTTGATGCTTGTAAGGTCCGAGTTTGTTAACATTCAGAGCTTGAATCAGGTTAAATGTTGAATGAAAAACACTTATCCTGCCACTGTATGTTACTGTATATATGTGCAATCTATGTCATGTCAATCTGTAAACAATTATCACACGGGACACAGTTGTTTGGACACCAAGGAATTATAAACCTTATTTGAACGTAAACACTTACACTGAATTATATGCAATGTACCTTAGGTCGCGTGTAACAGACCTAACCATTAATTAACACTAGAAGCACAATAACAAACCGAGCAAACCAAGGTGTGTTCACACTCTTACCAAGGCATGGGATTCCCGGGGTAGGGAATGGGATTGGATGATTATCTGTACTTACGTTGTGAATGGGAATTATGAGTTACTGACCTCGGTTGGGAAAGGTCACTTATAGTTACTGCTAGACTAGTGATACATGGGGAAGCCCCCACCACTCTTCGCACACATGCCTGTAATGGCCGCGATACTGATACTGATCTTCGCACACATGCCTGGAATGGCATACTAAACTTCGCACACATGCCTGGAGGGCCGCGATACAAATAAAACTAGTCTACAATACATGGGAAACCCCCACTAATCTTCGCAAACATGCCTGGAGGGCCGCGATGTAATTATAAATGATACATGGGTTACTAAACAAATAAACGTCTTACGAAATGAACACTATTACTAAACAACCCATTGTGAACTCGCTCAACTAGTTGTTGACTCTCTGTTACATGCCTTGCAGGTCGTTCGGTATACATGGAGCTTACACTAGGAGGCGCGGTCGTTGTGGACAAGGATCGTGAATGCTTTGATTAAACATTTTTGACATTACATATTCATACTTATGTTGGGTTTATTTTTATGCTTCCGCTAAACATTGATATTGCACTTATGTTTTGAACACCTTTCATATTGGTTTGGGTTGAATTACATTTACTTTTACTTATTACTTACATGTTTAATATGATTGGTGGCTTGATCCTGGTCATGTCACGCCTCCAAGCGGTGGTACTCAGCGAGTGGATTTTGGGGGTGTGACACAGTAGATTGTAAGGCGACGGAAAAAGAATCAATTATGTGGCATCGTAAGATGGGGCATATTCACGTGAGAAAAATGAACTTCTAAGTTCATAATGACCTGGTAGAAGGTGTCAATCTGAAAAGCTTTCATCTCAAGGATGATTGTATCGAATGCAAGAAAGGGAAGCAGACAAAGAAGTCGCACCCAAAAAAGCTCTTGAACTCAATCAGATTACCGCTCGAAAGACTCCATATGGATCTATTCGGACCGGTAAATGTGAAGAGCATGAGTGGAGACCTGTACTGTTTAGTTGTTACTGACGACTATACAAGATTCTCCTGGGTGAATTTTCTAGAGAGAAAAGACGAAACGTTTGATACTTTGATGCAACTATTCAGAAAGATGGAAAATTTGTACAAACTGCCGATCAGACGAATTAGAAGCGACAATGGCACAGAATTCAAGAATAACCGTATGCTCGAATTCTGCAATGATAAAGGAATTCTGCATGAATTCAGCGCACCGTATACTCCGCAACAGAACGGTGTTGCAGAATGAAAGAATCGTATGTTGATCGAAACGGCTCGTACAATGTTAGCAGATTCGAAGCTACCGATATATTTTTGGAGTGAAGCAGTCGCAATGGCATGTTATACGCTGAATCGTGTGCTTACGGTGAAAAAGCACAAGAAAACTTGCTTTGAAATGTTACATCTTTATAAACCAAATTTAAAATTTTTAGAACCATTTGGATCACCATGCACATTCATTGATCCTGATGGTAAATTTGGTGCAAAAGTTAATGAAGGTTTTTTTTTTTGTAGGTTATGCAAGTCCGTTGAAGAGAGTATTTGTTCCGTGTTTGGGAAAGATCATACAAGTTCAGCACGTTGACTGTCAGAAGTTTACTGCTCCGGAACAACTTCCCGGAAACAGATTGCTATTTGACTACGACAAACTCTGGGAGTCATTCCATTTGCCGTCTGAGCCGAGTGAGGAGGAACTAGCAGTTTTATACCAACAACAGCAGTCTCTTTCACAAGAACAAGTGCCAAGACCGTTGGTAGTTTCTCCGCCCACCAAGGGTTCAAATGATCATGAGGCACCCCCAGAAGAACCAGCTCCAATATTTGATCAATCTGACGACTCAGAATCAGAACCCGATCCGATTTTTGACGAGGAACCAAATATTGAGACGTCAAATGCTGATGATCACACGGGTGATCAGAACATAACAAATTTGCAATCGGAAGTGAGCGTACCTGATACAGTCATGCCGAGAACTTTATCTTACCATCCATCAGAACAAATCATTGGTGATCTTCAAAGCGGAGTGAAAACCCGCGAACAAATCAACAAAGGCCTTACATGTTTTTATGCATCTGTCGCTCCTTTACAAATTGATTTCTCATTGAAATGTTTTATCTCGCAGGTAGAGCCGAGAACATATAAAGAAGCATTTACCGAGGAAAAGTGGGTAAATGCAATGCAGGAAGAGCTACTGCAGTTTGAAAAACTTGGAGTGTGGAAGTTGGTTGATCTCCCAGAAGATCAGAAGCTAATCAAGACTAAGTGGGTCTTCAAGTGTAAGAGGGATGATAGAGGGGTCATTGTAAGGAACAAAGCACGATTGGTAGTCCAAGGATTTAGTCAGCAAGAAGGCATTGACTTTACTGAAGTGTATGCGCCCGTTGCTCGAATTGAGGCAATTAGAATCTTCCTGGCATTCGCGTCTTGGAAAGGATTCAAGGTCTACCAACTAGATGTCAAATCTGCATTCCTTTATGGAAAGATCAAAGAAGAAGTGTACGTAGGACAACCACCGGGGTTTACTGATCTAGTGCACAAAGACAAGGTGTATTTACTCGACAAGGCGTTATACGGACTACACCAGGCCCCGAGAGCCTGGTACGAGACACTTTCCCAGCATCTGCTGACCAACGGGTTCATCAGAGGGACTGTCGATAGCACTTTGTTCACAAAAGAGGTTGCAGGATATCTACTCATCGTGCAGATATACGTGGATGACATAATCTTCGGATCGACGAATGACGAATTGTGCAAAGAGTTCGAGAAGGTTATGAAGAATAAGTTTGAAATGAGTTCAATGTGGGAGATGAAGTTCTTCCTATGGCTTCAGGTTGAGCAAATGCCCAATGGAATCTTCATAAACCAGACGAAATATGTAAATGATGTGCTGGAAAAATTCAACATGTCCGAATCATCTCCAACATCAACCCCCCTGGCTCAAAATCATGGGATATGTCCGGATGAAAGTGGTGAGAAAGTGGATGAGACGCACTATCGGTCGATCATTGGATCATTAATGTATCTGACTGCGTCAAGACCGGACATCATGTATCCAACTTGCCTTTGCGCCCGATATCAGTCAAGTCCGAGACAGTCACACATGACGATTGTGAAGAGAATTTTACGGTATCTTAAAGGTTGCCCAAGCACCAACTTATGGTATCCTAAATCTGGTGACTTTTCTCTTACTGGTTATGCTGGTTCTGACTTCGGGAGCTGTAAGTTAAATGCAAAGTCCACAACTACTAGTTGTCAGTTCTTCGGAACTCGGCTAGTTACCTGGCAGTGCAAGAAACAAACCACAGTCGCTCTCTCAACCTGTGAGGTTGAATACATTTCGGCTTCCAGCTGTTGCTCTCAGATCCTCTGGATCCACCAGCAAATGAGGGACTATGGTTTGCAGTTCTTAGACACGCCAATCATTGTGGACAATGAGGCAGCAATTAATATAACTAAAAATCCGGTGCAACACTCTAAAACAAAACATATTGAGATTCGGCATCATTTTATTCGTGAATGTTACGAGAAAAAATTGATTCGAATTGATCATATACACATCGATGATCAGAGAGCTGATTTTTACACAAAACCCTTTGATAAAACAAGATTTAACTATCTTTTAAAATTGAACGGGTTGAAAAATTTGTTTTCTGGGAGGGTTGTAGAGTGTGAAGCCGAGGAGGACGACGATCAGAAGTGATCCGCGTTTTGTTGTCAAGTTTTCTGTACAGTTTTATTTTCTGCTTTTGATAAAACCAAAAACACAAAAATATGTTTTTGATTTTAGGGGGAGAAAGTTTACAGAAAATACAAAAACATGATAAAATTTCAAAATCCAAAAACATTAAAAAAAGACAAAAAGAGTTTTGTTGTGAAAAAGGAGAAATGATAGTACATCAGCTAGACAGTTACAACACGCTAAAGAAATGTATAGTTTAATTGTGTTAAGCAGTCTCGCTGATGATATGCCGATAGGTTTTTACACATTTAGTAAGTTTGTTTGGGATATAAACCTAAATCATTTCTTGCTTACTACGTGGGGAACATCTCTCGGATATATAGGTAACCCCTGAAATCCTGTTTGAAAGACTCTATTTCTGACATACTAGGTCTTTGTACGTGATGATATCTAGTGAATGGAGATTTGATGTGATTCGATGTCAGTTGTCAAGTTTCTGTACAGTTTGTGTTGTTTTCTTTGTTTTTAAGTGGGTCAAGAGTCTAGTAGTTTTCAAATTTCCTTTGAAATGTGTTTGCATTTTAGGGGGAGTAGAAAATTTCAGAAAATCCAAAAACATTAGAAAATTTGAAAAAGACAAAAACATGATAAAATTCAAAAATGAGTTTCGTTGTGAAAAGAGGAAATGATAGTACGTCAGTAGGCTGTCACAACATGCTAAAGAATTGGAAAGATAATATGTGATAAACAGTCTTACTGTGGATATGTCAATAGGTTTTTGCACATTTAGTAAATTGTGACGAGATATAAATCTAAAAGTTCAAACTTGCTTGTTTTGTGGGTTAACACAAACTTGGATATATAGGTAACCCCTGAAATCTTGTTTGAAAGGTCCCTTATTCTGAGATACTAGGTCTTTATGCTCAGTGATATCTGGGGTATTATCCCGGGACTTCTTCTGTATGGAAGTACTGACCTAGTCCCCGGATAATACTTTCTGCAAAAAGCTTTGAAATATAAGCTCGCCCTCAGCATGCTGATGAAACAATAAAATTGATAGTCGCTGCTGTTGAAATTAAAAGATCCTCTAAAGGGGACACACCAAAAGTCGAAGCCGTCATCTCTCTGCGTATACGGAAGTATCGACCTGAGCTCTCACGGCCCTCGCATCTAACCGCTATACAAATATCAGCTGTGGTATACTCACCTGTAAGACTGAATATTGGGATCTGGATACAGGAGTATATTCAAGTAGTGGGACACACGGATAAGTTTAAGTTCTTAAAACATTAATATCGTATCTCTGATCAATTGAACTTTGGGTGAAAATTTCAGTGGACCGATATACTGACAATCTAGGTAAATTGTTTAGAACTGAAAATGTAATACAGCTTAACGGTGTTGGTGACATGTCTCAAAAACTGATATGATCCTCTTACACAAACTCACAAAAATAGTGTATGTAAATATTTCTTCTCTGCATTTCATTTCTTTACATTGAAAAATCCAAAAAGATTTTAGTGTGTTTTAGCATAAATTTTAGAAAATTAAAAAAGATTTTCGACAAACTGATGTTGGAAAGCTGATTATCAAAATTCCGAGTGCTAAACATGATGACATTGTTGTGAGGGGGAGTGCTTCTAATTGTCAAGATATAGTTTTTAAATCAACAAGTGGTTCATCATATGTGAATGATCTGAGAGAGAGTTAGGTTTGGTGCATGCAAATTGTTAAAATTAGAAAATTTACTTATGGGTTAAGAATGTGTAGGTGTAGCCAGGTTTCGGATTCAGTGGACATAGCTAAAGCCAGGCATCAAGCTTGAACATGTGAAGGCCAGACAACGATCCTGAAGATGTTGCTGAAGAACAAAGGAATACCAGCAAATCGAGAGGGGGAGTCTGAAGACAGAGAGAGAGAGAGAGAATGTTGATGCACGGAATGTCTGTTGACTGCGTCTACAAAAAGTCTGAAGTCAAGATTAGTCAACAGGGGGTCAAACTGTAAATATTAGTTAAAATATGAGTAGGTTCGCTTTTCTGTACATGTTGCATAGTGGTCCGCTCATAGGGTCTTAGCTGGTCCGCTTATGTGTCAATTTGTAACAGGTTCGCTCATTTGACCTGTCGTATGAGCGAACCACATAGTCTATAAATAGTGGTGTCTTCTGAGCGGACCTAGGACGTATGTTTGTATGCTGGAGCGAAACTCTGTCAAATTTTCAGTAGACAAGCAATAAAAGCAAAGGAAATTAATAGGACAAGCTGTTGTAACCTTGCATATTCTGATTCCGCCTTTATATGTGAGGATGAGCTACTCTGACTGACTTTTCGGGTCAAAGAACGGTCCAACAAGTGGTATCAGAGCTCAGGACGAGGAGTTCATACTACTACAGCTTATCTGCAGAAATCTATCTCTTCTACTCACTTTCTCTCATACTTTTTCGGTTTTCAGTGGTTCCTACGGTTGAAATTGTCTGAAATTTGAGTATAACGTGTAAAAAACACTAATAACAAACCCTAGAAAGTTTTAGAGTGAAATTCAGACTAAAAATGGTTAAAACCGGTTAAAAACAGTGGTTCGCTTTTTCGAACAAAGTGGTCCGCTTTTTCGTACATTAGTGATCAGGTTCGCTCGAAGTGCCTGTTTGGTTCGCTTTTTCAGACACTTTTACATACAGGTTTGCTCGAACGGACACTTTCTGGTCCGCTCGAACGCACAATTCTGGTTCGCTCATACTGACATTGACTGGTCCGCTCGAACGGACATAGTTGGGTTCGCTTTTTAGTACAGTTTCTGGTTTGCTTGAACTGATATTTGTCTGGTCCGCTCGAACGGACATTGCTGGTTCGCTTATCTGTCACGTGTACAGATTGGTCCGCTTTTGTGGTTCTGTTTTTCAAAAAATCTCGAAAATTTTTCTAAGTGTTGGTTGATTTTGCAGGAACGATCAAAATGGATGATATTTTCATGAATCCTTTCAGCGACATGTATGCATTCACGGGTAGTTCGGGAAACAACGATAAGTCTTCGAACAATACAAATGAGAATCAATCAAAGGAGAAAAAGAAGGAAGCTTGGGAGTCTGAGAGTGCATTCGGTACATTCAACAAACCTCCGAAGCTTATGGCAATCGAGGAATATAGCCGTTGGTCGAGAAAATTTGAGGATTGGTTGATGGCTTTCGCGTTTGCAAGTTGGAAGAGTTTGAAAAATGGATATGTTCATGGAGACAAAAGTGGGGAAACTTTATCATCAGCTGACGAAATTGAATCCTTTGTGGCAGAGCAAAAGTGTGTGGCATTATTGTTTCAATCGGTGCGAGAAGATATCATTTCGCTGATAGATTACTCCAATGCTAAAGATTTGTGGGAAAAACTTGAAAAGAAGTGTCTTGGTAGCAAAGAGATTGTAAAAAATAAAACGAAACTTCTTAGAAAAGAGTTTGACATGTTTAGTTGTCTTAAAAATGAATCGGTTTGTAAAATGATTGAAAGGTTCGGTCATCTGAAGCTGGAACTTGCACGACATAAGATCACGTATTCTGATGAAGAACTTGTTGACAAACTGTTTGATTCATTACCAGACGAAGTGGATTGGAGATACTACGCACTGATGTTGAAGAACACTATTGCTCCTGAAAATTTGACTCCAGATGTTGTGATTGAGAGACTTGAAAGTCATGAGCTTGAATTGAAGAAAACATACAAAGTCAATCACTCATCCTATCAGCAAAACTTGGATCTTTACTATCCGAAAAGCTTGATGCCGAAAGCTACTTCTCCAAAGACTGCATTTTCAGCTGAGAATGTATCTTCAGCAAGTAAAGAAAATCAAAGCAGTCCAAGCAGTGGAAGCCACAGTGGTTATCACAGTGGATCTACGTCTTCTGCAAATCGTTCTGATGCGAAGTTTTCGTGCAACATCGCGATAGATCTGAAGAACGCACAGAACTTTGATGAAGAGTCGGCCAAGCAACAAATGGTTTTTCTGGCATCTGTGTTGGAGTCTTATGAAGGTTTGGTGGCCGGAAAGATTGGGAACACAAATCTGAGAAAAGAAGACTACGATCAGATAGACCCGGAGGAAATGGAACTGATCGATATTCGTTGGGCGATGGCAAGTGCTGTTCGACGTGCTCAGCGTTTCATGGAAATTACCGGGAGGAAGACAATCGGAGGTCCGTCTACAAAGCTGGGGTTCGATAAGTCAAAGGTGACATGTTTTAAATGTAAACAGAAGGGTCATTTTAAGCAGGAATGCAGAAATGCGTATGCAGATGAATCAGAGAATCCGTTTCGAGACGACTACTACAAAAAGGCAATCTACCATCAGAATAAATCTGAGCCGCCCAGATTGAAGCAGCAGGAAGAGAACAGAGACAAATCGAGGGCATTAGCTGTGATTTATGATGATGAGGGTTACGATTGGAGCAAAGAGGTTTTGCCGGAAGAAGATGCTGTTGGTTATGCTTTCATGGCAAAGAATGAGCCTATTCCGTGGAAAGATAATCGAACAGAGGAACAGAAGTATAGATACCAGAAGATGGTTGCTGAAAACAAGATTATCAGACTTTCTGGTGTATATCTAGAGGCAAAAAGAGCGAATAGATGGGATCCAGACAGAGAGTGCTACCTTGATAAGTATGGCAACATCACGATTGATGACAAAACGCTTGATATCGAGGACATCATCAAGGAGTATAAAGAAGAAGATGAATATTGGCAGCACAAATGGTGAGGAACACCAACGTCAAAGATGATTGAAGAAGAGAAAGAGAAAGAGAAAGAGGAGAAAGAAAAGAAAGAAAAAGAAGAGATTGATGAAGTAAAAAAGATTGATACGGGCTTGATCGATGTTACGCAGGAGTTGACAGCTGAAATTCTGGGAAAGATGGCTGACAAAGTGCTAGCCGCGAAAGCACTTGAGGTAGATCCTAATTCTGTTTCTGAGTCTAAGGATCAGGTCAGTCCAAATGTGTCAGCTAATGCGTCAGGTAAGAAGATTGATGGAAACATTGACTGCAAAAATTGCACAAAAAGAATGCAATTTCTGTAGTACTGTCACGTACCTCAACAATGAGAAAATTAAAAACCTGACAGCTAAGGTCAGCAGTGTTGAGGATCAAATACTCGGTCGTGACAAAACTGTGAGAGCTTCAACTGAACGGATCAAAGAGTTAACTTCTCAAATGGAAAAAGATAAAACTGATCATGAAAAGGTTAAAACTGAAAATGAAAAGTTAATTCTTGAAAACCGTAAAATTTCTGAAAAATTTGAAAAACTCAAAACCACAGTTAAAGAAAGTGATGAACGAAATGGTAAAACGTTTAAAGAAAATGAACATTTGCGAGCTGTGGTGAGAATAAAAGAAGAATCAATTAATAAACAACTGGATGAGATCGCTAAATTGAAACTTAAAGTTCAAGAAGCTGAAATAGAGAATGAGCGAATTCAGTTGAAACTTAACAGTTATAACTCTGCAAGCTTTGTGTTGCAGCATATTGTTCCTAAACCTATAGGAAAAAACAAAGCTGGCGAGGATGTGTTTTCAGATGGTACCGGTGTAGGGTTTCACAAAGTTCCACCGCCGATTTTGCACAATTACACTAAAAAGGAATCTGGGTTGGTTGAACTTGAGGAAGGAAGTGAAGTGCAACTTCTGGAAAATATTGATGTCATGTTCACGTCTTCCAATGACGAAAGTGTCCAAAATGATGTGGTGAAAAGTGTGGTAGACAAAGTACTTAAACAGGATTGTGACACTTCTGATGAGGATGGGTGTTTCTTGGATAAATACATTCCGAAACAAAAGTCCAAGAACAACTTAGATGAAGAATCAAACCTTGTCATGTACAAGATAATGGGTTCGGATAAGTTGTTTTCGGATTCAGAGTTTCCGATCGAGAATGTTAACATGAACAAATTGACAAATGTTTTCAAACTTGTTGAAGTCGAATTGTCAGCAGTGAATACTCTGAGTCGAAAGAAAGACAGGGTTTACAACAAGAAAACTGGTTATCCGCCGCGTTTTTACAATAATAACAGAAACAACTGGTCGGGTGGTTATCAGGGGGTAAACTGTTTCAGAAAATGAATGTTTCACACAAGAGGTTTGTTGAGAAGAAAAAATTTGTGAACAGTTCAAGTTCACTTGCTGATGAAGAAAAAGAATTTTTTTCAAAATCAAACAAAGAATTTTTTGAGAAGAGAGCTTCACAGGCTCAGTCTGAAGGCACGAGTCGGGTAGCTGATACTCGTACTTGTTTTAGATGTGAACAGGTTGGTCATATTGCACGAAAGTGTACATATGTGAAGCCTAAGACTGAAGCTGTGAAGGTTCAACAAAAGAAGGTTGATGTGAAGGGTAAAGCACCGATGTATGTTGAGAAGAAATTGGTTGAAAAGAAAAACGTTAAAATCGACAACATAAAAGCAAAAACTGAACCTGTAAAGAAGTTGGTAACTCAAAATGATAAATTTTATAAAAGGGTTGCATAAACTCAACAGGTGTGGAAACCAAAAATTGAATCAAAAGTTGAGAAGAAAGTTTCAAATTATGAAGAGAAAAAGGCTGAAGAGCCAATTATTGTTGATTATGATGCAAATTTTCCGCCTCCCAAGGCTGAAAATTTCAAAATTCAAATTGCGAGAGTCAAGGTTACACCTAAGGCTGATGAGGCCTGGGTGGACTTAATGTTTGACTAAACAGTTTGAACTGCCGGAGCTTCCTGGATTGCGAAGCATGAATCGGCATCTTTCTTGAAGTTGTTTAAATGATGATTTGTTATGTGCAGGATCTTCCAAAACTTGTATCCAGGTGGATAATGGATAGTGGAGCGTCAAGGCATATGACGAGAGCCTGGTACGAGACTTTGTCTCAACACCTACTCGCTAACCATTTTATACGTGGAAAAGTGGATGCCACTCTCTTCACTAAAATCGTTGATGGTCATCTTCTGATAGTACAAATTTATGTGGACGATATAATTTTTGGGTCAACGAATGAGAAATTGTGCAAAGATTTCGAACAGGTGATGAAGCAGAAATTCGAAATGTCATCAATGGGGGAGATGAAATTCTTTCTGGGTTTACAAGTTGAACAACTTCCTGAGGGAATTTTCATTCATCTAACGAAGTACATGCATGATATTCTAGAGAAATTTGGAATGTCAAGTTCTACTCCAGCTGCTATGTGACAACCCGAATTCCCAAGGTTAGTAGCGTGATTATAACCATTCTAAACCTTCATTACTTCCCTTTGACGTACCGTACTTGCATCCGTGCTTGTGTGTTTCTATGCAACGTTTTCGGTAGTCTTGTTAGATGGCATATATGAGCTTTATTGGGCCACAAAATACATGTGTTTGTTTGATAAAGGAACCCATGAGCACAAGTTTCAAACCCGGCCCAAATGAGTGTGTTGTTTAGAAAACACAACCGGCCCAACTGAATGTTTTGTTTAGGAAACACAACCGGCCCAAATATTGGCCTATTAATACAAGCGTACGTATCTATTTTACTTGTGTCACAATCGCATCACAACAACCCTAATCACCTATTGTGAACGGCAGTAGCAAAACCCCAGTCAGGATCACCATCATCGGTTAGTGCAATTAACTTTGATTTGATTCTTTTAATTGTTCTAGTTACGTATAGCATGTTTGAGTGCAAATGATTGATCGAGGGTTTATGTATAGCATGATACGCACTTAGGGTTTCTGCATGATAGAATAGGATTTGGATAAGTTATTTATAATGATTAAACTGTAGCATGATCTGAATAAATACATGATAGTGATCGATGGTGTGTATGATGTGATGTTCTTGGATAGGTTACATGATCAGGAATGATAAGCATGCATTGAATTAAGTCATGTGTAGATCGGATTTCGAGCAAGATGTTGATTTATGATGAGAAACTGCTACGAATGTTACCACTAAATCCAAATAACTCAATGATATTGTTGAACTGTTATTATAAATCAAAGATTATAGTGGGCCGCACATGACAACTATATTATATCCGCCCGCACATGGTTGCTGTTATAATCAGATTGTATGTGAAAATTGGTTGGCATGTGATACTATAGCAAAGGTTGTCAGGCCTTTTACTCTAGTGGCCCAATCAAAGAAAAGGTCCAACTGCATTTTATAACCTATAGTTGTGTGGTCCAATGGTAGTTTAGATTCATTAAATAAAAGTAGGCCATTTATTAAATTGATTTGATCACTCAAATCTGATTACATGCATCATCATGTGAAAGAAATGGGAAAATGTGATCAGCCATGTGGTTACAATGGGATTCGGCCCAATCAGAAATTAGAGGGATCATTAGATGTCTTGATAATGTTTGAATAATAGGGCTTGATTAGTGAGTTCTAACAATGACGTTATGGCATGAATGAGATCTATGTTATTGTTCGCTGAGGTGTTATTGGCGGTTTACATGTAGGAATTGATGATATGTAATGGACTATGTAATACGTGATTTAATTTACAAATCATCTACTGGCCGATGTTATGTTATGTGTATTTCAAGAATCAAATCACAAGTGGATCATAAACGATTGTGTATCATTGAACTAATTTCACTAGTTGGGCCAGGAAAATAATTAGATGGCACTAATGAAGTGTGTTGGCCATTTGGGCCGCACACCATGTATTGGTGTTTGGCCCACACAACTAAAACCATTTCTGTTTGGGGCCGGGGGGAGCATTAGGCCGCATGAAATTGGTCAGCCGACATGAACTTGAGGAAACCATGGACCACAATAAATTTTGAATGCATGATTAAATGAGAAATGATACGTGTTGTGCTTGTATGCAAACTGACTGTTATGTGTAACTATCATAGGGCTTGGTAAATCACTGTTGTTAAACGAGTAATTAATTCTACCGAGCAATCCAAGGTGAGTTCACTACATTCGAGCATGTGTCCCAGTGGTTGGGGACAGTCAGGGGGTATCCCATAGGGGGATAAGTCTTTGGGTAAAAACGGGTATATTGGTTAATATTCTCACCTATCATCTTTTGTAAGTCCCTCATCGGGTATTAGTTAGTAGCGCTACTTAGGTTTGGCACCCTCACACCGCTCCTGTAGAGGACGGAGGTGAACTAATGACCCAGTCTGGCCCAGTACTAGATAGGAGTACGTGGGAAGGGCAGTCGTGTATTTCAGGAGCCGTCATTGTTCGGAATTGAGATATTAACAATATTACTTGCATTGGTTATTGAACTGTTTTACATACAATGGGTAACAAACGTTTTCTAAAACTGTGAACTCGCCAGCTTTGTCTGATACACGTGTTACATGCTCGCAGGTCCTTAGGTACTTGGAACGCAGGAACTTGTTGGCTGGAGGGTGCGAGTGGTCATGGTTGCATTGATGAGTTATTTAACAAACATTTATTTACTTTGGTTGTGTGAAACATATACTTTGGGATACGTTGATGCTTCCGCTGAACTTAATGGTTTCGAACAACTTGTGCTTGAATTTTATTACTAATAAGTTATGAATCTTTGTTTTGAACTTGTGATTCAATGTAATTGGTGGCTCCTAGCTTGTTGTCACACGCCTAACAGGGACACTCCCTAGGTGGTAAATTGGGGGTGTGACAGTTTGGTATCAGAGCCACTGGTTATAGTGAATTTGGTTTTAAAAATGATTTATAAAACCAGACTATAACTGAACTGATACGACATTGACCATGACACTCAGCTCTAGGCAGCAAGGTTCGTCTCTTGTTTACTATTGCATAGCATAGTTAGCACATACTCATGATTAGTATCACACCCGAACGCACACTTGATATTACAATACGAATTACTATGCTATCTGTTTATGCTACGTGTTTTAAGGGTAGGACTCTACTTGAACATACATGCTCTATGTTGTGATGTCGTCGGTCGTACTGCATGAATTTGGGGAAACCTTTTAACATGAGTAGGGAGGAACTGAGATAAGCATGTAAATCGGGTTATTATTATGGGTGCACACATAATAACAACGTGGGGTGCATGTGAGTCCCAGTAAATCTCGACTAGTGTGAAAAAGGAATCCCACGTTGTTGGTCAATCTTGTATTAGAACCTCGAAAACTGTGAATACTATAGCAATACTTGACATCCGCTTGAAATGGTCTGTTAATTCGTTCCTTCTTCCCATACTTATAGAATCATGAACGGACGTGGTGGAGGTCGTCGTGGTGGACGTGGTGGAGGCCGCGGTGGTGGGCGTGGCGAAATCCATATGACCCAAGCTGAGCTAGAAGAATTACTCAACACCCAGGTGGCTGCAGCCTTGGCAGCTTATCAGGCTGGTATGACATGTACCAGACATTCCTTTCCTTTGAATCGTAAACTTGAGTCTTACTTGTTGGTATATTCTCTCTCGTTAATAGGTCAGCCGGCGCCACAAAACCAGCCTCACCCACCGGTTTGCACATTTAAAACTTTCATGGATTGCAAGCCACAGACCTTCAGTGGCACTGAAGGGGCTGTAGGACTTATACGCTGGTTCGAAAAGGCGGAGTCAGTGTTCGCAATATGTAACTGCCCGGTTGGGGATAGAGTAAAGTTTGCAGCAGGCACGCTTGAGGATGGTGCCTTGACCTGGTGGAATGCCCAGGTTCAACTGCTAGGTATTGAGGCGGCAAACGCCACTACGTGGGACGATTTTAAAGAACTGATGAGAGAGGAATACTGTCCTCGAGACGAAATACAGAAGTTAGAGAATGAGTACTATGATCTGAAAATGGTGGGGTCTGAAATTGAAGCGTATGTGAAGCGGTCGTATGAGTTAGCTGATTTGTGTCCGACCTTGTCCCGACCCATGTCCCGAAGAATCGAGTTGTTTATTAAGGGGTTACCTCCACGGGTGAAGGGTTTAGTTACAGCAGCGAACCTCAATAACCTAACTCAGATTGTTAGATTGGCACATAAGATCGTTGACCAAGAGGTGGAGAGCGACTCATTGCCACCTCGTATTTCTAGCACTACCACAGCTGCCACTACTTCCACTGCATCTGCTGCTGATAGCAAACGTAAGTGGAACGATACGGACAAGGGGTCCAACTCTGCACAGCCTCAGAAGAAGACGGATACTGGCAGCACCCGCAGTTTCAGTCAGACAGCATCAGTGAATTAGAACTCGAGTAACAAATCAGGGCAGGGATCATATGCGGGGAAGCTACCCTTGTGAAGCAAGTGTAACTATCATCACAAGGGACAGTGTGCTCGGGTTTGTCATCGATGTAATCGACCAGGGCATATGGCTAGGGATTGTAGGGCCACTTTTCCAGCTCAGCAGCAGCCATCACAGCAGTTGGGTAGGCAACAATCTCAACAAAATCAGGGTACTCAGAAAGGGTGTTATCAGTGTGGAGCCGAGGGGCACTTCAAGCGAGACTGCCCTCAGCTGAAGCAGAACACAGGGGGTAGTAACGGGAATAACAATGCGGGGAACAATGCGGGTAATGTCGCGCGTGGGCGCGGGTTTGTGTTGGGAGCTGGGGAAGCGCGGAACGACGGCAACGTGGTTACTGGTACGTTTTCAGTGAACGGTGTTATTGCTTCTATTTTATTTGATTCTGGTGCCGACTGGAGTTACGTGTCTTTAGAGTTTAGTTCTCAGTTAGGGTTAAGTCCTACACTTCTCGTAATGAAACACATAGTAGAAATCGCAAATGGTAAAACAATCGAAGCTACACATGTTCTATTTGGGTGTAAAATCGATCTTCTGGGTCAAGTATTCGACATTGACTTAATACCTATTACTCTTGGAAGCTTCGACGTGATCGTTGGAATGGACTGGTTGTCCAAGTATCAAGCGGAGATTCTCTGTAAGGAGAAGATCATACGTGTTCCCCTTCCTAGTGGGGAATTTTTATCAGTTCAGGGTCATCGCAGTGGGACCCCAGTTAGTATTGTTTCGGCAATGAAGGCTCAGAAGTATTTACATAAGGGCTATCCTGCTATTTTAGCTTTTGTCACTGATTCACCGTCTGACGAAAGGAAGATTGAGGATCTTCCAGTTGTTCGTGAATATCCTGACGTATTTCCTGAGGAACTCCCTGGTTTACCTCCACATCGTCAGGTGGAATTCCAGATCGACCTCGCCCCAGCGGCAGCCCCGGTTGCTCGTGCTCCTTATCGTCTTGCACCAGGAGAACTGCAGGAACTATCAAACCAACTCCAAGAGCTGTTGGATAGGGGTTTCATCCGACCTAGCTCCTCCCCCTGGGGAGCTCCAGTCTTATTTGTGAAGAAGAAGGATGGGTCCTTACGAATGTGTATAGATTATCGCGAGCTCAACAAGATGACAATCAAAAACCGTTATCCTTTACCTCGTATCGACGACTTGTTTGACCAGCTGCAAGGGTCAAGTTTTTACTCCAAGATCGACTTAAGGTCGGGTTACCATCAAGTGCGAGTCAGGGAAGAAGACATTCCCAAAACCGCGTTTCGGACGCGATACGGTCACTATGAGTTCTTGGTTATGCCATTCGGGTTAACCAACGCACCAGCGGTCTTCATGGACCTCATGAACCGCGTGTGCAAGCCATACCTTGATGACTTCGTTATCGTTTTTATTGACGACGTCCTAATTTACTCCAAGAACAAGGAGGATCACGAACGGCATCTACGCCTTATCCTAGAACTCCTGAGGAGGGAGCAGTTGTACGCGAAATTTTCGAAGTGCGATTTTTGGATACGGGAGGTACATTTTCTGGGGCATATAGTTAACGAGATGGGCATACATGTGGATCCTGCCAAGATTGACGCCATTAGAAATTGGGCGGCACCGAGGAACCCTTCGGAGGTGCAACAATTTCTCGGTCTAGCAGGGTATTATCGTCGTTTCATACAGAACTTCTCAAAGATTGCGCAGCCACTCACCTCGTTAACACAGAAGAAAGTAGTTTACTCCTGGGGGACGAAGCAGGAGGATGCTTTCCAGCTTTTGAAACAAAGGTTATGCAGCGCGCCAATCTTATCTCTACCAGATGGCACTGAGGATTTTGTAGTTTATTGTGATGCTTCGATTCAGGGTCTCGGTTGCGTGTTGATGCAACGCGAGAAGGTGATAGCTTACGCCTCTCGACAATTGAAAGTTCACGAGAAGAACTATACGACACACGACTTGGAGTTAGGAGCAGTGGTGTTTGCGCTGAAGATTTGGAGACACTATTTATACGGCACGAAATGCACCACCTATACCGACCACAAGAGCCTTCAGCACATCTTTGACCAAAAAGAATTGAATATGCGACAGCGTCGTTGGGTAGAGTTGTTCAACGATTACGAGTGTGCCATCAAATACCACCCAGGTAAAGCTAACGTAGTAGTTGATGCACTTAGCCGCAAAGAGACAAAGCCTAAACGTGTTCGCGCATTACAACTCACTATTCATTCCAACCTTCCTGATAAGATTCGTACGGCTCAGACTGAGGCATTGAAGGAAGAGAACATCGAAGCTGAGGGTTTACGCGGTATGGAAAAGCAGCTTGAGCAGAGATCTGATGGTATCTACTACATCATGGAAAGAGTATGGGTTCCTCTGTTTGGTGATCTTAGAGAACTTGTGATGGATGAAGCACACAAGTCACGATATTCTATTCACCAGGGGTCGGACAAAATGTATCACGATCTTAAAGTTATGTATTGGTGGCCGAATATGAAAGCCCTCATAGCCACATACGTGAGTAAATGCTTAACTTGTGCTAGAGTTAAAGCGGAACATCAGAAGCCTTCGGGTCTACTGCAGCAGCCAGAAATACCCACATGGAAGTGGGAACAGATCGCTATGGATTTCGTTACTGGATTACCGAGGACTCAGGCTGGAAACGATACTATATGGGTAATTGTTGATCGACTCACGAAATCGGCGCACTTCCTAGCAATTAAGGAAACAGATAAGTTTTCGCAACTTGCAGCAGTGTATCTTAAGGAGGTAGTTGCTAGGCACGGAGTGCCAACTTCTATCATCTCAGATCGAGATCCGCGTTTTACTTCTGAACTATGGCAGTCTATGCATAAATTGTTCGGTTCGAAACTCGACATGAGCACCGCTTACCACCCACAGACGGATGGTCAGAGTGAGCGCACTATTCAGACGCTTGAAGACATGCTGCGGGCATGTGTGATCGATTTTGGGAAGGGGTGGGAGAAACACTTGCCGTTAATAGAGTTCTCCTACAACAACAGCTACCACACAAGTATTCAGGCAGCTCCGTTCGAGGCATTGTACGGGCGGAAATGTCGTTCTCCTCTCTGTTGGGCTGAAGTAGGTGACAGCCAACTCACAGGTCCTGAACTCATTCTTGAAACTTCACAAAATATAGCTCGGATCAGAGATCGTATGGCAGCAGCGCGCGATCGTCAGAAAAGTTATGCTAACAAGCGTAGGAAGCCTTTGGAGTTCGAAGTTAATGATCGGGTCATGTTGAAAGTTTCACCGTGGAAGGGTGTTGTACGCTTTGGGAAGCGTGGCAAGCTCAATCCCCGTTACGTTGGGCCATTCAAAATTCTAGAGCGGATCGGTAAAGTCGCTTACAGACTCGAGTTACCTGCGGAATTAGGTAATGTTCACGATGTGTTTCACGTTTCTCAACTAAAGAAGTGTCTGGTTGATGAGACACTAGTTGTGCCATTCCAAGAGCTCAAGTTCGATGACAAGCTACAGTTTGTTGAAGAGCCTATTGAAATCATGGATCGGGAAGTCAAGGTGCGTAAACATAGTCGAATTCCGATTGTTAGGGTCCGTTGGAATTCAAGGCGTGGACCGGAGTTCACGTGGGAGCGAGAGGATCAGATGGAGCTTAAGTATCCACACCTTTTTCCTAAAGACAAGTCTAAACTTGGTAAAGCTAGAGAATTTCGGGACGAAATTCCCCTTCAAGTTGGGGATGATGTAACACCTGAGGAGGATCCGCAACAATCTTGAATTGTCACTTCACTCTCTCGTACCTACTTGCCAAATTTCGGGACGAAATTTCCTTCAAGTTGGGGATGATGTGACAACCCGAATTCCCAAGGTTAGTAGCGTGATTATAACCATTCTAAACCTTCATTACTTCCCTTTGACGTACCGTACTTGCATCCGTGCTTGTGTGTTTCTATGCAACGTTTTCGGTAGTCTTGTTAGATGGCATATATGAGCTTTATTGGGCCACAAAATACATGTGTTTGTTTGATAAAGGAACCCATGAGCACAAGTTTCAAACCCGGCCCAAATGAGTGTGTTGTTTAGAAAACACAACCGGCCCAACTGAATGTTTTGTTTAGGAAACACAACCGGCCCAAATATTGGCCTATTAATACAAGCGTACGTATCTATTTTACTTGTCTCACAATCGCATCACAACAACCCTAATCACCTATTGTGAACGGCAGTAGCAAAACCCCAGTCAGGATCACCATCATCGGTTAGTGCAATTAACTTTGATTTGATTCTTTTAATTGTTCTAGTTACGTATAGCATGTTTGAGTGCAAATGATTGATCGAGGGTTTATGTATAGCATGATACGCACTTAGGGTTTCTGCATGATAGAATAGGATTTGGATAAGTTATTTATAATGATTAAACTGTAGCATGATCTGAATAAATACATGATAGTGATCGATGGTGTGTATGATGTGATGTTCTTGGATAGGTTACATGATCAGGAATGATAAGCATGCATTGAATTAAGTCATGTGTAGATCGGATTTCGAGCAAGATGTTGATTTATGATGAGAAACTGCTACGAATGTTACCACTAAATCCAAATAACTCAATGATATTGTTGAACTGTTATTATAAATCAAAGATTATAGTGGGCCGCACATGACAACTATATTATATCCGCCCGCACATGGTTGCTGTTATAATCAGATTGTATATGAAAATTGGTTGGCATGTGATACTATAGCAAAGGTTGTCAGGCCTTTTACTCTAGTGGCCCAATCAAAGAAAAGGTCCAACTGCATTTTATAACCTATAGTTGTGTGGTCCAATGGTAGTTTAGATTCATTAAATAAAAGTAGGCCATTTATTAAATTGATTTGATCACTCAAATCTGATTACATGCATCATCATGTGAAAGAAATGGGAAAATGTGATCAGCCATGTGGTTACAATGGGATTCGGCCCAATCAGAAATTAGAGGGATCATTAGATGTCTTGATAATGTTTGAATAATAGGGCTTGATTAGTGAGTTCTAACAATGACGTTATGGCATGAATGAGATCTATGTTATTGTTCGCTGAGGTGTTATTGGCGGTTTACATGTAGGAATTGATGATATGTAATGGACTATGTAATACGTGATTTAATTTACAAATCATCTACTGGCCGATGTTATGTTATGTGTATTTCAAGAATCAAATCACAAGTGGATCATAAACGATTGTGTATCATTGAACTAATTTCACTAGTTGGGCCAGGAAAATAATTAGATGGCACTAATGAAGTGTGTTGGCCATTTGGGCCGCACACCATGTATTGGTGTTTGGCCCACACAACTAAAACCATTTCTGTTTGGGGCCGGGGGGAGCATTAGGCCGCATGAAATTGGTCAGCCGACATGAACTTGAGGAAACCATGGACCACAATAAATTTTGAATGCATGATTAAATGAGAAATGATACGTGTTGTGCTTGTATGCAAACTGACTGTTATGTGTAACTATCATAGGGCTTGGTAAATCACTGTTGTTAAACGAGTAATTAATTCTACCGAGCAATCCAAGGTGAGTTCACTACATTCGAGCATGTGTCCCAGTGGTTGGGGACAGTCAGGGGGTATCCCATAGGGGGATAAGTCATTGGGTAAAAACGGGTATATTGGTTAATATTCTCACCTATCATCTTTTGTAAGTCCCTCATCGGGTATTAGTTAGTAGCGCTACTTAGGTTTGGCACCCTCACACCGCTCCTGTAGAGGACGGAGGTGAACTAATGACCCAGTCTGGCCCAGTACTAGATAGGAGTACGTGGGAAGGGCAGTCGTGTATTTCAGGAGCCGTCATTGTTCGGAATTGAGATATTAACAATATTACTTGCATTGGTTATTGAACTGTTTTACATACAACGGGTAACAAACGTTTTCTAAAACTGTGAACTCGCCAGCTTTGTCTGATACACGTGTTACATGCTCGCAGGTCCTTAGGTACTTGGAACGCAGGAACTTGCTGGCTGGAGGGTGCGAGTGGTCATGGTTGCATTGATGAGTTATTTAACAAACATTTATTTACTTTGGTTGTGTGAAACATATACTTTGGGATACGTTGATGCTTCCGCTGAACTTAATGGTTTCGAACAACTTGTGCTTGAATTTTATTACTAATAAGTTATGAATCTTTGTTTTGAACTTGTGATTCAATGTAATTGGTGGCTCCTAGCTTGTTGTCACACGCCTAACAGGGACACTCCCTAGGTGGTAAATTGGGGGTGTGACATGCTACCCCACTTGCGACTAATCATGGGATTCACCCAGATCTCACCGGAGACAGGGCTGATGAAACGTTTTACCGTTCCATGATAGGTTCTTTGATGTATCTGACTGCTTCACGTCCTGACATCATGTACCCAACGTGCCTCGCAGCAAGATTTCAGTCTAACCCGAGAGCATCGCACATGATTATTGTCAAGAGGATATTACGTTACCTGAAAGGTACTCCGTCTTTGGGGTTATGGTATCCTAGAAAAGGTGATTTTACGCTCGAAGGGTATTCCGATTCAGATTTCGGATGCTGCAAAGTCAACGCGAAATCAACAACTGCAGGATGCCAGTTCTTTGGACCGAGATTGGTTACCTGGCAGTGTAAGAAACAAACATCTGTGGCGCTATCTACATGTGAAGCGGAGTACGTTTCTGCTAGCAGTTGCTGCTCTCAGATCCTGTGGATACAGCAACAGATGCGCGACTATGGTTTGCAGTTTCTTAACACACCTCTGTTTGTTGATAATGAGGCCGCAATTAATATAACTAAAAATCCAGTACATCACGCTAAAACTAAACATATCGAAATTCGTCATCACTTTATTCGCGATTGCTTCGAGAAAAAGTTGATACGAATTGAGAAAATCCACACTGACGAACAAAAAGCTGATTTGCATACCAAATCTTTTGATAAAAATCGGTTTCAATATTTGTTAAAACTTAATGGTATGAAATTGCTTTCGGTGTCGGATGGGGTTGTGAGCGTTGATGAGAGTACTGTTGCGGATGAAGATGAGAAACAATCTGCGATGGTTTGTCGGTTTTTTACGTGTTTTGGTATTTAGTGGGAGATAGATAGTTGTACATAGTTCATTTTCAGATAAATACAAAAACAGTAAAAAATGCAAAAATACAAAAACATGATAAAATTGAAAAAGAGCTTGTGTATATAGGGAAAATGATTGTACATCAGCTAGACAATTACAGTATGCTAAAGATTTGGAAAGACAAAATGAGTTAAACAGTCTCACTAACGATGTGTCGATAGGTTTTCGCACATTTAGTAGATTTATTTGGGATATAAACCTAAAATTTCAAACTGGAGAAATTCGTGGGGAACACTACTTGGATATATAGGTAACCCCTGAAATCTCGTTTGAAAGGTCTCGTATTCTGATATACTAGGTGTTTATACTTATGATGTCTGGGGTATTATTCCGGGACTTCTGCTGAACGGTATTTCTGACCTAGTCCTTGGCTAATACTTTATCCAAAATGCTTGAAATATAGCATGAAGCCCTCAGCTGATTAGACAATAAAATTGATAATCAGTTGTTGTAGCTGAAAAGATCCTCTAAAGGGGACACACTGCAAAGTCGAAACTGATATCTCTCTGCTGAACGGAAGTTCTGACCTGAGATCCCTCAATTCTCGCATTTAACCCCTAATTTATGTACAGACATCATTGTAGTATTCTTGCCTGTAAGACTGAATATTGGGATTCTAGATACGGGAGTATATTCAAGAGGTGGGACACATGAATTGATCTAAGTTCTTAAAACACTTAAACAGTATCCTGATTAGATTGAAGTTTGTGTGAGAATTTAAGATGGATCAGTATATCGACAATCGAGGTGAATTGTTTAAGTCTGAGTATGAAATGTAGCTTAACGGTACATGTAATCTGTCTGAAAAGCTGATATGATTCCCTGACACGCTCACCAAAAATAAACTTGTAAATAGTTTACTTTCCGCAATTTAAGTTTTTTTTTTTGTTATTTCATTTCTTAGTTTAGATCACCTTAAAATCCAAAAAGATTTTGTTTCTGCTTTATTTTAGACAAACCAGAGTGGAAAGTTGATTGTCGGATTCTAGAAAGATGAAGCAGATGCAGGAGATTCTGAGCTGAAGAATGAGGAGAGCTTACATTGATGGAAGTTTGATTGTTTTCAAAGTCACAAATAAGTTCATTAAGTTGATACTTGTTATTTTCAGAAAAAGTTGAAAATGATTTTACTAAATCAGTTTGATTCGTCAAAAAGATCAACCAGGGTCATTAAATTGAACTTGGTAGATTAATCAAGTGATCAGGGTCATTAATTTGGACCTGAATACTTGAAAGGATATTTATAACTGATTGAGTTCGTGTTTTATTGTTTGAAAAGATAGATTGTAATGCTATTGGTTGAGTAACAGGTTTGGAGATTTTATTATTCCCACAGAGGCAAACTGTCAAAGTTTGAGCCAGATATCTCAAGATCTCAGCATACTGAGAGGTGGAGTTTGTGAAAGGGGGAGTCTGGATCAACAGCTATTGGGAAGTTGAAGTTAGAGCCAGGTGTTAATCTTGAAACCTGTGAAGAATGCTTGTGAGAATAGACAGAGTTGGAGAAAAGACCTAGACTAAAGACTACGGAGCTAAAGACTAATACAGACTACGTCAACATCCAAGGGGGAGTCTGTTGATGCACGGAATGTCTGTTGACTGCGTCTACAAAAAGTCTGAAGTCAAGATTAGTCAACAGGGGGTCAAACTGTAAATATTAGTTAAAATATGAGTAGGTTCGCTTTTCTGTACATGTTGCATAGTGGTCCGCTCATAGGGTCTTAGCTGGTCCGCTTATGTGTCAATTTGTAACAGGTTCGCTCATTTGACCTGTCGTATGAGCGAACCACATAGTCTATAAATAGTGGTGTCTTCTGAGCGGACCTAGGACGTATGTTTGTATGCTGGAGCGAAACTCTGTCAAATTTTCAGTAGAAAAGCAATAAAAGCAAAGGAAATTAATAGGACAAGCTGTTGTAACCTTGCATATTCTGATTCCGCCTTTATATGTGAGGATGAGCTACTCTGACTGACTTTTCGGGTCAAAGAACGGTCCAACAAGATTATGTCATTAATTCCAATGGCCTATAAATAGGGGATTATGTCATTAGTTAGATTAGATTTTGGTGAAATAGAAGATTTGGAGGAAGACTTCTAGAGAGAGAAAGTCTAGAGAGAGAAAGTGGTTGTAAACGTGAATCTTGTACCGGAATTGTCATATTTCTCAATGGAATCACGTTAGTAGTACGTTATTGTGTGTTCGGTCACGCACGTTCACGAATTCCGCACGTGAAACGTACGTTACGCAATCGAACGGCGTCAAAACCGGTTCTACAGAGAAGCCCAGAGGACTGATAAAGATGGAAGATGTGAAGACTCGACACATAAGACTCGTCAACATCTGAGGGGGAGTCTGTTGGTGCAGTCATCTGTCGTCTTCGTCTTATATCGAGTCTCGGTTTACTACACTTGAAGCTGAAAGTTTGAAGCTAAAAGTTTGAAAAGGGTTCCGTTTGAAAAGGCTATGTTACTTTCAAACGGAAGGGTCATTATCTATAAATAGCCTTCAAACTTTCATCATTTGTAACTTTCCGGCTAGAGCAACGAAGTGATGCCGAAGTGTTGTCAGGTTGTAAAACGTTATAAATTCAATAATACAACAGTTTATAGTGTGAATCTTGCTGAATTGAACTCTACACGTCTGTTTCCGCCTTTCGTTTAGAGATAAACTCTTCTGATCGACTCGTTTGGGTCTGAAATCGATCCTACACTTCTCATTTTAATCCGCTATCAGCTCCTGTTATGGCTATTGATACTTTAACTGGTGCGAATTATGCTTCGTGGAAGGATTCTCTTAACCTTACTCTCGCACTCATGGAGTTTGACTGTGCGCTAACTGAAAACGCTCCTCCTGCTCTTACAGATAAGAGTACTGAAGCTGAAAAGCTACTCTATCAAAAGTGGGAGAGAGCCAATCGCTTGTCACTTATCTTCATGAAAAACTCGATAAGTCCTGCTATCAGGGGAGCTATTCCTGACGCTGCTACAGCTAAGGAATATCTGACTAATGTGGAGGCTCAATTCCAAGGGACGTCTAAGGCGCAAGCCAGCACCCTCATTCTGAAATTGGTGACTACAAAGTATGATGGGATTAGCGGTATTCGTGAGCACATCCTGAAAATGAATGACATGGCCCAAAAGCTCAAGGGATTAAGCATGGAGATTAGTGATGGCTTTCTGGTGCATTTTATCATGACGTCTCTGCCCGCATCTTATGAAGCATTCAAAGTCAACTATAACCTTCAGAAGGAGCAATGGAAGATGAACGAGTTGATTGCTATGTGCGTGCAAGAAGAAGAACGTCTGAAACTGGAAAAAGCCGATGTTGCTTACCTGATGACTGCTGACTCGAAGAAAAGGAAGGGGAACTACAATAAGAAGCCTAATGTAAAGGTCCAAAAGCGGGATGCAGGTGCAAGTGTTTCTGGCTCTAATGACTTCAAAGGGAAGATTCACTGCAAGTTCTGCCGTAAGGTGGGACATAAGCAGAAGGACTGCCCGGACTTTAAGGAGTGGCTAGCCAAGAAAGGTGATAATCTTTTCGTGATACTTGAGTCCTTTAATTTAAATGTTCCATCTAATTCTTGGTGGTTTGATTATGGTTCTATGGTTCACGTAACCAATTCCTTACAAGGATTCCATACAATCTAGAAGCTGGAAAGAAACCAAAGAACGCTTAAGTTGGGAAATGGAAAGCCGCTAGTAGTCGAGGCCGTGGGAACATTAGATTTAGTAATGAAAACTGGTTTAACTATTAGACTTTATGATACCTTATATATTCCTGAGATTACTCGGAATCTTGTATCAGGACCAAAGTTAGATGTAGACGGTTTTCTTGTTTCTCATGGTCATGGAAAACTTACTATCAGTTTTAATTCTCAAATATTTGGTTATGGCTTCTTGGATGGTGGTCTCTATCGATTAGAATTAGATGATGATTTTTCCAAGTCTTTGTTATCATATAATATTAATGAGAACTTAACAAAGAGAAAACGCAAACGAGACTTAGAAACTTCATCCATGTTGTGGCATCAACGTTTAGGCCATATTTCGCGAGAACGCTTAACTCGAATCGTGAAGGATGAGGTTTTACCACCTCTCGATTTCAATGATTTTGGAAAATGTGTCAAATGCCTTATAGGTAAAATGACATCAGCGAATAAGAAAGGTGCAACTAGGAGCTCTAATTTTGTTAGAACTCATTCATACTGATATTAGTGGCCCTTATAACATCGCTGGCATAACTGGACATACTTCATTTATCACATTTATTGATGATTATTCACGTTATATGCACTTGTATCTCATTAAAGAAATATCTGAATCTCTCACAACTTTTAAAGACTATAAAGCTGAAGTTGAAAAACAATTAGATCGTCAAATAAAAGTTGTTAGATCAGATAGAGGAGGCGAATATTCTGGTCGACATACTGACGTGGGTCAGGCTCCTGGTCCATTTTATGAGTTTTGTAAGGGCCAGGGGACTGTGAACCAATATACCATGCCCGGTACTCCTCAGCAGAACGGTGTTGCTGAAAGAAGAAATAGAACCCTAATGGACATGGTACGCAGTATGTTAGCCAACTCAGGTTTGCCCTTATTCCTCTGGACCGAGGCCTTAAAAGCAACTGTTCATATACTCAATAGAGTTCCTTAGAAGTCTATCCCTAAAACTCCTTATGAACTTTGGACAGGAAGGAAACCGAGTCTTAGATATATGAAAGTATGGGGTTGTCTTGCCGAAGCTAAACTTTATAATCCTTTCTTAAAGAAACTGGATATGAAAACAACA
The DNA here is from genome assembly GCF_002127325.2 of Helianthus annuus. Taxonomy (NCBI): domain Eukaryota; kingdom Viridiplantae; phylum Streptophyta; class Magnoliopsida; order Asterales; family Asteraceae; genus Helianthus; species Helianthus annuus. The sequence continues at coordinate 90,767,040 of NC_035434.2, forward strand.
AGTTGTTTCTTTATTGGATATCCAGATCACTCAAAGGGTTATAGATTCTATTGTCCCTCCCATGTCACTCGTATTGTAGAAACCAAGCGTGCTGCGGTTCTTGAGGACTTTAAGGTCAGTGGGAGCAGTGAAAATCCTTACAATGATTTACAAGAAGTACAAGACGCGGGGGGGGGGGAGACACTCGTCCATTTCATTACCTCCTATTACTACTCCTCTTGTACTCGATGCTGAACCGCATGTCACTGCACCACCTCCAACTCATTCAGAATTAAATGTTGCTCCACATGTACCTGAGAATGGAGGACCCTCAAATGTAGATGTTGTGAATCAACCTAGGAGGTCATCTAGGGTGAGAAGGGCCACTAATTTTGATGATTATGAAACCTACCTAGCTAAATCCGTATCAGATGATGGAAAGTTTACCGATCCTACCTCTTACAATGAAGCCATTAGTAGTGATCAGTCTTCTGAATGGAACAAAGCTATGATTGACGAGCTTGACTCCATGAAGAAAAATGACGTTTGGGATTTGGTTGAATTACCCGACGGTGTTAAACCCGTAGGATGTAAATGGGTCTTCAAAACAAAAATAAATCCGGATGGAAGCGTTGAACGATATAAAGCAAGATTGGTTGCAAAGGGCTACACTCAGAAAGAGGGAATCGATTATCAAGAGACCTTTTCACCTGTCTCTCGAAAAGATTCCTTAAGGATCGTCTTGGCCCTAGTAGCTCATTTTGATTTAGAGTTGCATCAGATGGATGTCAAGACTGCTTTTCTCAATGGAGACTTGTATGAGGACGTGTTCATGAAGCAACCTGAAGGGTTCAAACCTGAAGGTCAAGAACATCTTGTCTGCAAGCTAAAGAAATCCATATACGGTTTGAAGCAAGCATCACGTCAATGGTATCTTAAGTTTGATGAAGTCATGAAGAAGCAAGGCTTTATGAAGAACCAAGTGGATCAATGCACCTACCTCAAGATGAGTGGGAGCAATTTTGCTATACTTGTCCTTTACGTAGATGATATTCTATTGGCAAGTAATAGCTTAGATATGTTGCATGAATCGAAGCGCTTACTCTCGCATAACTTTGACATGAAAGATCTCGGAGAGGCTTCTTATGTTATTGGCATCGAAATACACCGAGATAGAAGAAATGGAATTTTGGGCTTATCACAAAAGGCTTACATTGATCGTGTCCTTAGTCGATATAACATGCAACACATCTCTCCCTCTGTAGCTCCAGTAGTTAAAGGAGATGTTTTCGGTTCTTTTCAATGTCTGAAAACTGAGGATGAAAAGGCGCAAATGAGAATGATACCTTATGCCTCAGTAGTTGGGAGCCTTATGTATGCTCAAGTCTCCACTCGTCCAGATATCGCTTATGTTACAGGGATGCTAGGCCGTTATCTGTCTAATCCTGGCCTTGATCACTGGAAAGCAACGAAGAAAGTACTTCGATATCTTCAGGGGACGAAAGACTATAAACTGACTTATAGAACAAGTGACGTTTTGGAAGTGGTTGGTTATTCTGATTCTGACTTTGCTAAATGCAAAGATGACAAGAAATCCACTTCAGGGTATATCTTTATTTTAGCCGGCGGACCTATTTCATGGAGGAGTCATAAACAACAGCTAACTTCAACATCCACTATGATGGCAGAATACATTGCTGTATATAACGCTACCTGTCATGGAATGTTGCCAAAGAATCTGATTACTGGACTCAAAGCTGTTAATTCCATATCTAGACCATTGAAGCTGTACTATGATAACTCAGCTGCCGTTAACTTCTCGAACAGTAACAGTTCGACCGGAGCTGGATTATATCTTGATACAAAGTATTTGTTCGTACGTGAATGTGTTGAGGAAAATAAGCTTTGTATTGAGTATATAAGTACGCAAAATATGCTTGCGGATCCGATGACTAAAGGTCTCCCACCTAAAGTATTCAAAGAGCATGTTTCGAAGATGGGCTTTTGTAAAGACCTTATTTAATTGCATATTGTACTTACTTACGTTTTAATGATAATAAAATTTCCTCATTTGATTTGTTTGTCTCTAACTACGTTTCGCTAGCCTAATGACGTAAAGACTATTATTATACAAATCATCGTTTAAGGGCTTACTTGTAAATTGATCCTTATTTTGCTTAGGTTTTAAATTTGGGATTGTAGTATGATTAATGGGGGTCCTGAGTTGAAAAACTGACTCAACGACTGTATTTTTCTGCTGCAATTTTGGTTTAAAACTAAAATGAGTATTAACTCCTGATCAGGCTTATCTAATACTCATAATAAATGATCACTCGGCCAAGTGGGAGAATGTTAGCGTAAATTATTTATTAAATAATTTATGGTGCCTTTATTGATCATTTATCTAATAACCAGATCAATGTTTACCTTAATATCCCTATAAAATTAACTGGGCTTTATTTGATGGACATAAAGGCCCGTGCTACTTAATTAGGGTTTCCCCTTGGGTGAAGCATATAAATACATGTTAATGGGAACCCTAAAGACACTCCATAAAGTTTACGGCTCCCCTCACTACAATCTGTTATCATCCCTCTCCATCCTAACTGCTCACCCTAAACGGGAACCGATCAAGATGGCTTCTTCTTCATCTCTAACTACTACTGGATTGTCAGGTATGTCAAGATCCCTAAAGTATTTTTCCATTAGATATTAAAAGAACTGATTAACATTTCGATTTATAATGATCCAGTTACAGCCAGTTGAAGTTGGCTGAAAATGCTAATCAGCATGCTGTTTATAGTGTAAATGTTACTAAAGACGCATCAACAAGTGTCCTAACAACGGGTTTATCAATAAATTAATGATCAAACAACATGCATGCTTATACTAACTTAATCCAACCAGATTTTATGTAAGTTTATGTCCATTTTCTAGTTCATTCTCTTTTATGTTCTTGTGTTACACATCAACTACATTCTTTCGAATAATCAACGTAGAAGTGACCAAAAGTTTAATCGAGGACTTACAACTAGCACAAGGGCTAGGGATGAACTTGTGAACAAGGAATGATGATGAAGATGGCGTGAGAATGCAAGGTGTGATGTTTCTTCAAGGCTTCAAGCTCCAAGCCTCACAAGACTTCTTCTAGCACTTGTTTTGGACTTGATAATGGATCAAATGAGTGAGTGTTAATGTGATGGTGGTGGTGGCGATTATGTGCAGCCAAGAGGGAGAGAGAGAGAGTGGAGAAGATGAAGTGAATTTGTAGAGAGAGAGTGTGATATGATGATATGGTGATCTCTAGCCCAACCTACATGTAATGATGGTGATTTCTTGGCAAGAGCATCAAATATGGAGGTCCAATCAAATGAAAGGGAATATTTATTAGGGATTTAGTGATAATTATGGTAGGGCCCCTATGTGAGCCGAAAATATGAAGGGGGGGGGGGTTATTTGTAAATTTTTTATTATAAGGAGGTGATTACTTGGAAGGTTTAGGGTATTTTCTAAAGTAGTAAGTGCATGACATATTTTTATAGTGTGTGGGGATTTTTGAGACCAAAATTAGTTAACAATAATAAAGTAATGTTTCTGATAAAATTTTGGTGTCCCGGGTAGTGTTCGGTTGTTCGGTTAAGTACCGTTACGTTAATGTGTTAAATTGTACCGTATAATGTCTTTTATGCATCTTTTGTAACACAATAAATTCTCAACACATAGAAAAGCATACATGATCATTTAGTCAATTTTTTTTGCACAATCAATAAGCACAATTTAATATTAATTAATTGTACGGATACATGTAATTACGAGGGTTGTCACAGTGACGTTACCCTCAACCTAGTAGTTTGAGTCAGCAAGGATACAATCCTAAAGGGTCGGATTGTTGAAAGATAATTAATTAAGTTATTAATTGGTAATGTGGTAGGCCCCTCTTTTGAAGGTGACGTTACCCTCGGCTAAGTAGTCTGAGTCAGCAGGGATACAGTCCTAAGTAGCCGGGTTAAAGTTTAATAGTAGCTTACATATGAGGGGATCAAAGAGTTTGGACCCCCGCCATCCAATACCAGTGGGTATTGAAGGAAGTCCTACTAAATTTGACCCAGGTCCTTGTAGGATCTATACACTGAACAAGGCAAGACTCTTACCAAACCATTCCCTTAACCCCCGACCAGGTAGCCAACATATCTCCATATATACCGTGGAGATATGAATGGTGAAAATCTTTTATTTTATATAGACAGTAAAATAATGCCAAGACACCATGGACAAATGATAAGGAAGATTCACCTTCAATATAAGAAACTAGTTATTAAAGTCATTAATACATAACCAAATAAAAAGTGCGAAAAGATTAAAAATAAAAAGTATTACACTAGACACTTGTCTTCACCAAGTGATGTAAGAGACTTAGGCAAACATGGCCTTTGATTGTCAAGAACTCTTACGATCAATCTTGGATCCCGAGACTACTCACACACTCTATGATGGATTATGGATGATGGTGGTGGATGTGGGTTGTGATGGTGGTGGTGGGTGGGCGAAGTGTTGTCACACCCCGACCACGTAAAACAACAAATCGTGGCGGAAACGTCGGGGAGTGTTGTAACAGAAGTATTGTTTCAAACCATGGATACAAAGAGTTTCGTTTTATTAAATATTAAATATTGTCTTAAAGTTAAACAAGCAAGTCAAACATAGTCTATCATCGTTATGAAATCACTAAGGCCTCGTCCGGTCCTAAGTGAGCATGCATCCTATTCGCAATCAACATTAAGCAACATCACCTGAAACATATGTAAAAACAAAGTCAGCAAAGAAATGCTGGCGAGTACATAGGTTATGTGAGAGCGTCAGATTCATGGCTCGTTTACATGTCGAAATAACTCATACAACTTCGTTAATCGGTATTAGAAAACTTGTTTTGTAAATTGTTTGTAAAATGAATAACCAAGTCAAAACAGATTTGGTTATAATTTATAAGCCTTGATGCCATGAATCTTAACCCAAAACCTTTGTTTTCTTAAACCTAATTGTAAATATTCCTCGTAATAAAACTCGTATGGTTTTATCGTTTAGTAAACCTCGTTGTGTGACATCGTTTAACTCGTTCTCGTTATAAATCATCGTTCACTTGTTTAAATCGTTCATAATCGTTCGACTTCGTTCTCGTACAATTCGTTCTCGTTTTAATTGTGAAAACTACTTTTGGTCGTCTCGCTAATAACATTCAAACCTTTGTGACTCGTTCATCGTTCAACTCGTATTAACAAACCACCAAAGGGTAAGTTAACAATCATCAGATTCAGTCGTTACCCACCTAACCCACACATAAGCATGGGTGCGGTCTGATAACGGGATTTGTCAGATCCTATGGTACCATAACCTAATACTGGTCGGCTTGATCAATGCTAATGAATGTCATTCATTATGTAACTACAACCAACAAGCTCGTTCACATTATCGAAATATTTATTAGTTTAGTATAAACCATCTTACTCGTTTTGAAACCATCGTTAAAACATCGAAATCGTTTTGATACATATGAATCACCCCAAAACAGTCGAAAACAGTAAAAGAGGGGATCTATGTACTCACCTTTGGGTGCGTTTTTATAAGTTAATACAATCCCTCAAATTGTTTATTCGTCCTAAATTAAATAAGAATGATTTAATAATCAAAAACCCACAAAATATATAAGTTTCTCCGATACTTAGAATTTTCACATAACTTTGAGATTTCTCGAAAAATTATTATTTTTGATTATATTGGTGTATTTGTATATGTATACTCAAGAGTAATACACATAATCTTATTAATACTAACATATCATCATACACATATTGTAAAACACATAGCACATTGCAACACATAAATTTACCCATGAACAACCCATTCTAGTGTATGTCGAAAAACACTTATTTTAGCGATTCGGTAACATTTTCGGGCATCAGAAGTCACGTATGACTAACCAAACACCAAGTAAACTTAATATAAGTTAAAATACTTATTTTTTTATTAAAAATATCAGTTTGGTTACTGATCTAAAAAAGTTTTATAAAAATCCTCCGAAAAGGCGATTTTTAACCGTTTTACCGCATAGTTTTGCATCAAACATTACCCAAACCATCCCGAATCGAAACGACTTGAAATTTTAACATAACCCATGTTATTTACTGAATAAAATAGTGGTCATTCTCATGATAGTGCCGGTCTCACATAAAGCTTATAAATCATGCAAATTTCACATATTTTACCACTTTTTAAGTTATATGTACAACATGCAAAGCTATCAACCTATGTCAAAGTTTCATGCCATTATAATACACCAAATAATGTTATTTTTAGTGTTTATAATCTTTTCAAAATCACTTTTGTCACACAACCATTTTTTTATCACTTCTTGAGCTTTAAATCAACATATGTCCTCATGTACAAGTGTCTAAAGAATGCTATCATATCAACATCATTTTATATGAGTTTAAATACACCAAATATGTGATATATTCATGTTTATTTGCTGATGCAATTTACATTTTTCATATCATGCATAGATCATTAAACACTTGCATTTTAACTATCTTTCATGAACAAGCAACAACATAAACAAGTACTTATCAAGAAACCAAACTTCAAAACCCATACACACATATATATATATATATATATATATGTACGGTTATACATACATATATAACAACATCATTTTATTTGTTTCATGACCCATTTCATTTTAGATTTCAAGTTTAGTGAAAATCCCAAGATTCAAGAGAAATTTCAAATCATCAAGAACAACCAAGAATCAAAAGTATGATTTAAAAATAATGTTATACCTTCAAGATTCAAGTATGCTTTTGAATGTGATTTTTGATGATAGGAAGCTTGGAATCACTTGAGAACACCTTGGAATCACCCTTGGATCTTCACACCAACTTGAAGGTTGCTAGAAATGAGCTTGAATATGAAGAACAAGACTTGAAACTGATGAAGATAGAGAGAGAGGAGGGTGGACGGTTATGGGGGAGGAGAGAGAGAGATGTTGAGTGGTCTTGTGAAGATTTGCATTGATGGAAGATATATGTAGAGATTTGGGAAAGATGCATGCATCATCTCTTGGCCAATGAGAATAAAAAGGAATATTTTCATAATCTTGCAAAATTATTTAGTGGGGCCAACATGTTGTAACCGAAAATTGAAGGGGGGAGGGTTAAAGTGTAACTTTGATTGGTAAATTAGTTAAAAACAGGTATTTACTAGATACCGGGTATTTTATCTAGCGTTTAAATCCCGATTTATGGCGTTCTAAATTATTTTTATTATTCTATAAAAATAAACCCGCCAAAATATTGCTGAAATAAATTTCAGTTGCCGAGATTTGGCTACGTTGTCTGCGTTTTGCAGTAGAAGCACTGTGTCGCGCAGAAACACGCGGTACGTGCTTAAACTTGAAAAATAACGTTTTTAAGCGTTTCAATTTATTTTTCAATGTGGACCTGATTAAAAATAAAATTTTAATCATAACAGAATATTTTTGGGATTTAAATATTATTCGGGCGGTCACCAACGTTCGTTTCGCAGTTTTGTCGTAAATAGTTCTAACGTTTGAATAAACATGTTTTTGCCATACCGAATCCTTCGAAACTTATTTCTAAGTTATGTAAAGGATATTTAGGGTATGTTAAGCTTACGTCACAGTTTTGGAGTGTACATCGCGTTAAACTGATTGCGTTCACGCACCGGTTTGCGTATAACCTTCCAGAAAGCGATTTAAAGCTTGAAATCGGAATCGAATCAAATTGTAAAATCATCACACACAATAACACATATAATAACACCAAAGCACATTGTTTTACATTATACGATGATTACAGAACATAGTTGTCACAAGTGTGAGAGAGGTGGTGTGCCAAGAGATGGTTTGCAAATGAGCCAAGTACTCCTATTTATAGCCTGCACAGAAGCCCGGACACGGCCCCGTGTCCACCCATCTTCTCTTTCTTCATTAAATTGCAGTTTGTCTGCATTAGTTGACCACGCCTCGTGTCCGCTAGGCACGACCCCGTATGCAGAAGCGTATCTGTACTATCAAGATTTCCCTAGATTCTACGAATCTTTGAGTTGACCACGGCCCCGTGTCCGCTGGGCACGCCCCCGTGGTGGGTGATAGAAGTTTCTACAACTTTGTTTTTTCTGCAGACACTTGGGCACGCCCCCGTGCTCATTGAGCACGGGGCGTGTTCAGCCTTCTGTTCTCTTGTTTTTGCTTGGGAAGATGCTGTCAGGGGGTTGGGCATGCCACGTTTGTTCCTTTTCTTGTATTTATGTTAGATTTAGCTGCCTTTTTGCTTCTTTTGTTCATTTTGAGCTCATTTAATCCTGAAAATACAAAATGAAGACAAAAACACACTTTTTTCCAACATTAGTACTAAAAAAAGGTTAGTTTTATGCCATATTTGATGTAATTTATATGTTGCATTTTGCGCACATCACCGGATGTGGTATTTGAGGGTGTGACATCATGTACTCGTTTCAGCTTCTTATGAAACTTACAACTTAAAGTATCAGCTACTACATTAGCCTTGCCTTCGTGATATATCACAATTGTAGTTACTTAAAATTTACATCCATCGTCTTTGCCTCGTGTTCAATTCTTTTTTTTTTTCCCAAAAATATAACTTAAGCTCTTATGATATGTAATTATAATGAACTTACTACCATACCACTAATGTCTCCAGATTTACTTATTAACTTAGGTAACGGGATGGCTATCCGGGATAAGTCTAAAATGTTGATAGAATCCTGAGCATAGATTGACAAATAACGGCTCTTCGAATAAGTCGTCAATTCTTGGTAATGGGTATCGATTCTTAATTGTGACCTTATTCAATTTCCGATAATCGATACTCATACGCATCTGTTCGTCCTTTTTCTTAACAAATGATACAGGTGTTTTAACAGTCGGTGTTGTTCCTAGTATCAAGTGAATTCTGAGTTCCTCCTCACGATCAGGTGATAGTCTAAGTTGATCCTCTGGGAAAACATCGGAGTATGCCGGTATTACCGGAATTCTTTCAGTTCCTTGCCTCTAGTGTTAATGATCACCAAGACCATATACACTATGCCTTACTATGAGGACCGTTTCGGCTCTCCGAAAGCTACAATTGGTTACAAAGTCTTCATATCTCGTGCGGAATCCGAGTATGAAGTTGACATGCACAAGAACAAGCTAATTAAACTGGTTTCTATTGATTATTTGAACTTACAAAACCACGAAACCAAATGGACAGAGTTTCCCCTCTTATCCACCACAAGTTCTTTATGTCAAGACCAAACACCCCTATTTATAGGCATGCCCAGTCACCTGAAACATCTGGGACGACTGGGACTTTATGATAAGTGGCACCTTGGGATGACTAGGATTCCCTCTCGCACGAAAGCCTGTTTCATGTGACAGGGTATTGATGTGCACAAAATGCAACATATAAAATACATCAAATGTGGCACAAAACTAACCATTTTTTAGTACTAATGTTGGAAGAAGTGTGCTTTTGTCTTCCTTTTGTATTTTCAGGATTAAATGAGCTTAAATAAACAAAAGAAGCAAAAAGACAGCTAAATCTGACATAAATACAAGAAAAGGAACAAAAGTGGCATGCTCGACCTCCCGACAGCATCTTCCCAAGCAAAACAAAGAAGACAGAAGACTGAACACGCCCCGTGCTCAGTGAGCACGGGGCCATGCCCAAGTGCCAGCAGAAAACACAAACTCATAGAAGCTTCTGTTGCCCACCACGGGGTCGTGCCCAGCGGACACGGGGGCGTGGTCAACTTCCTGCAGGCGCATTTATTGTAATTGCGAATTACAATTAATGAAGAGAGAGAGAGTCAGATGGACACGGGGCCGTGCCCGAGCTTCTGTTCAGCCTATAAATAGGAGTGTTTGGAGCTCTTGCAACTCATCCCTTGGCACACCACCTCTCTCATACTTCACCCACCACCCACCACCACCATAACACCATCATCCACCACCACCATCATCCATTGTCCATCATAGAGTGTGTGAGTCGTCTCGGGATCCAAGATTGATCGTAAGAGTTCTTGACAATCAAAGGCCATGTTTTCCTAAGTCTCTTACATCAGTTGGTGAAGACAAGTGTTTAATGTAATAATTTTTATTTTTAATCTTTTGCACTTTTTAATTGGTTTTGTATTAATGACTCTAATTACTAGTTTCTTATGTTGAAGGTGATTCTTCCTTATCGTTTGTCCGTGGTGTCTTGGCATTATTTTACTGTCTATATAAAATAAAAGATTTTCACCATTCATATCTCCACGGTCTGTATGGAGGTATGTTGGCTACCTGGTCAGGGGTTAAGGGAACGGTTTGGTAAGAGTCTTGCCATTGTTCAGTGTATAGATCCTGCAAAGGACCTGGGTCAAATTTAGTAGGACCTCGTTCAATAACCAAAAGTATTGGATGGCGGGGGTCCAAACTCTTTGATCCCCTCATAAGTTAAACTACCATTAAAACTTTAACCCAACTACTTAGGACTGTATCCCTGCTGACTCAGACTACTTAGCTGAGGGTAACGTCACCTTCAAAAGAGGGGCCTACCACATTATCTTTCAATAATCCGACCCTTTAGGATTGTATCCTTGCTGACTCAAACTACTGGGTTGAGGGTAACGTCACCATCAAAAGAGGGGCCTACTACAATAACTAAGATAATCTCTTAAACAAGTGCAAAAGTGCGAAAATAATCAAAGGTTACACTACACACGAGTCGGATCCAAGTGATTCATCTTGTCTATCTGTTTTTATTTTTATTTTATTTTTCAGCATTTTAGTTAGTTTTATTTTCTTAGTTTAAAATCTTTTCTACCATTTTGATTTGATTAGACGTTGAGGATAAACCGGTACTAAAAGCTCTTGTGTCCTTGGACGACCTCGGTATCTTACCAACACTATACTACGTCCACGATGGGTGCACTTGCCCATATGTGTGTTTAGTGTTAGTAAATATCGTGTTTTATAAATTTAAAACTTGGCTAAAAAGTGTAAAAAGGGCTTAAAATATATACCTAAAACATATACACACTGACACGCATCAAGTTTTTGGCGCCGTTGCCGGGGACACAAGGATTTTAAGAAAGCTTAAAATCGACGGCCTAATCTGTTTTTCAAAACTTTTTCAAAACGCGCGCACATTTTTCTGCATTTTAGTTTAGTTTGCAATTACAGTAGCCTGAACACGGGGCCGTGTTCACTGAACATGGGGCCGTGCTGCATATTTTTCATTAAACACCCAGATACAGAGTCTGAACACGGGGTCGTGCTCACTGAACACGCCCCCATGCTCAACAAGACCAGTAACCTTTAATAAAACGCCCAGATACAGACCCTGAACACGGGGCCGTGTCTACTGAACACGGGGCCGTGTCCAGCCTCTGTTTCTGTCTTTATTTTTATTTTCTGGTCCCGAGACTCAGTTGTGGTCTGTTGAGTGATTCTTATGGATCAATACTCAGGAAGCTACAACTACACCTATGAAGAGGATGATTATAGGGGAGACTATTGCACTAATTGTGGAAACTCGCACCCGGTACAATATTGTAACTTATTTCAACCATCCACTTCATACAACTATTATGAGGAGCCCAGGTACGAGCCATCGACTTCATACACATCCTATGAAGACCAAATGTATGAACCTTCTTCCTCATACTCATTTTTTGATGAACCAATGTATGAGCCTTCATACTCATACTTTGAGGAATCAAGATACGAGCCACCACCTTCATACACTTATTATGAGGAACCATGGCGTGAACAACCCACCTCATATGAGTACTATGAAGAACAAAATTACGACCCTTATCCATCATATACTTACAATGAAGAATAATGGTATGAACCATCTACTTCATATGAGTACTATGAGGAACCAAGGATCGAACAACCGGATTCAAGCTTCGAGGATCCCGATCCTTACTCTATCACTGACATAGCCGATAGGATAATAGAAAAACTTAAAACTATCGAAAGATACATAAAAGAATCTCGCGCAAGGGAAGAGGAGTCCCGCGCAAGAGAAGAATTAAATAGAAAAACGATAGTTAAAGAGTTAAAAATGGAAGAACAAATAAGTGAAAAACCAACACATGAGTTAAACAACGAAAAAGGTGAGGCCGATAATGTTAAAGTTCAAGAAGAGTCTAATTTTGAAGAAATTAATCCCTTATCACCTTCTTTTGAAAATCATTGTTTAGTATCAACTCATGCTAAATTTTTAAAAAGAGCTAAACACTAACGCAAAAATTGAGGAAATGGTAAGCGTTAAGTTAACAAATGATCAAACTTCGCTAATAAAAGAAGACCCTTTTGAAATTAACATCACACCAGTTCCATGTTTTTTTCAAAATTCATTTATTAGTAACGTCACCATTGATAAGGATCTTTGTGTTAACATAATGCCTAATTACATTTTCGAAAAATTAAGTATTAGTGATTTTGCTCCACTTCAAATACCCTTTTTTTCTATCTAATCGGAGAGTAATAAAATCAATCGGTGTAGTTGAGGACGTCTTGGTTCAAACAAATCAAATGGTTATTCCAACCGACTTTGTCATCCTCGATGACGCTCCTCTAGTGTTGGGAAGACCTTTTGTAAAAACTAATGAAGCTTTGAAAAACCGGAAATTTAATAATCTACCTCTTCAATTAGGGGCATTCAAAAGGAGCATAGATCTTGAGTGTTCAATGAAATATCCTTTTGGCAACAATCACCCCCTAATTGAAGATGAAGATGAGCCACTCCATATAAGTGAAAAGATGACCACTTTGTTGAAGAAGAGGTTGCCATAGAACAAACCTTTAAAGTTCTTGATCTAGATGAGCCCCAAAATAAGGAGTCTCCTAAAGACCCGCCCCTTGAGCTCAAAGAACTTTCAAAAGGTTTGGAATATGCTTTTCTAGACAGATGGTAATTCACCAGTAATTATTTCGTCTAAATTAAATAGTGTAGAAAAAGAAAAATTAATTAGACTGTTGAAAAAACATAAAAATGCAATCGCTTGGAAGCTTGTAGATATAAAAGGAATAAGCCCTTCCATGTGCACGCACAAAATTCTGATGAACGATGACTACAAACCAGTAATACAACCACAAAGGAGAGTAAATCAAAATGTCCAAGAAGTGGTTAAAAATGAGGTCATCAAACTACTTGACGCCGGACTTATTTATCCTATCTCCGATAGTCCATGGGTGAGTCCCATCCAAGTGGTCCCAAAGAAAGGAGGTATGACGGTAATAACTAATGAAAAGAATGAATTAATACCAACGAGAACCGTCACAGGATGGAGAGTATGCATAGACTATAGACGATTAAATGAAGCAACAAGGTTACTTTCAAATTCCAATAGCACCTGAAGACCAAGAAAAGACAACTTTCACACACCCCTATGGAACTTTTGCTTATCGACACATGCCATTCGGTCTATGTAATGCCCCTTCAACATTCCAACGTTGCATGGTGGCCATTTTCCATGATATGATAAAAAAGACAATGGAAGTCTTCATGGACGACTTTTCTATCTTTGGAGATTCATACGACGAATGCCTCGATAACCTCGAACGAATGCTATCCCGATGTGAGGAAACTAACCTCGCCCTTAACTGGGAAAAATGCCATTTCATGGTAACAAAGGGAATAGTACTCGGTCACAAGATCTCGAGCGAAGGAATGGAAGTTGATCGAGCAAAAATAGACACAATTTCTCGATTACCTCCACCCTCCTCCGTCAGAGCAATCAGAAGTTTCTTAGGGCATGCCGGATTTTATAGACGGTTTATCGAAGACTTTTCGAAATTTCAAGACCTCTAACAAAATTACTTGAAAAAGATGCGCCTTTCATCTTTCACAAGGATTGCAATCAAGCATTTCTAACCCTCAAGGAGATGCTAGTCAATGCACCTATCATGATAGCACCCGATTGGAAATTACCTTTCGAAATCATGTGTGATGCAAGTGACTTTGCCGTTGGAGCAGTCTTGGGACAAAGAAAAGAAAAGTATTTCCACCCAATTTATTATGCTAGTAAAATGCTTAACGATGCACAAGAAAATTACGCAACCACTGAAAAAGAATTACTAGCTGTTGTATTTGCTTTTGATAAATTTCGTTCTTACCTTGTTCTATCTAAAACAGTAGTCTATACAGATCATGCAGCTATCCGATACCTCTTCAAGAAACAAGATGCAAAACCCCGTTTGATCAGGTGGATTCTAGTCCTCCAAGAATTTGATATTGAAATCAAAGACAAAAGAGGGGCAGAAAATACAGCAGCAGATCATCTTTCACGCCTAGAAGACCCAGCTTTGGAGGCAACCAGGGACGAGCAAATCAATGAAAAATTTCCAACAGAGTCCCTGGAAATGGCAGAATATAGACAAGAACCATGCGAAGCACGAAGAATTCTCCGCCATTGTCATGAAGGTCCATATGGAGGACATCATGGTGCCGCTAGTACCGCACGAAAGGTATTTGATTCAGGATTTTACTGGCCGACCAGTTATAAAGATGCGCAAAATCTTGTCAAGACATGTGATGCTTGCCAAAGATCAGGTAATATTTCTTCCAAAAACAAAATGCCACAAAATGGCATTCTCGTTTGTGAAATTTTTGATGTGTGAGGACTCGATTTCATGGGACCTTTCCCATCGTCTAAAGGAAATAAATATATACTTGTGGCAGTCGATTACTTGTCTAAATGGGCCGAGGCCGAGGCACTTTCAACAAATGATGGAAGAGTAGTGGTAAGATTTCTGAAAAATTATTCTCTCGTTTTGGAACACCTAAAGCATTAATAAGTGATAGAGGTACCCATTTTTGCAATCATTAACTCGAAAAAAATCTTAAAAAGATATGGGATCTATCACCGGGTCTCAACAGCATATCACCCTCAAACAAACGGACAAGCCGAAGTGACTAATAGAGGTTTAAAACGAATACTTGAAAAAACCGTAGGTTTAAATAAAAAGGAATGGACCGATAAATTAGATGATGCTTTATGGGCTTTTCGAACTACTTATAAAACCACTATAGGCACAACCCCATATAAGCTCGTCTATGGAAAAAGTTGTCATTTGCCGGTAGAAATAGCTCACAAAGCCTACTGGGCAATAAAAAATGTAAACTTGGATTTAGAAATTGCAGGTAAAAATCGATTTTGTCAAATAAATGAATTAGAAGAATTAAGGAATTATGCATACTCTAACTCGGAAATTTATAAGGAAAGAATGAAAAATTTACACGACAGATACATTAAACCTAATGAATTTCGAGTGGGAGATCAGGTTCTATTGTTTAATTCACGACTTCGATTAGTTCCGGGTAAACTAAAATCTAGGTGGTCAGGACCTTTTTCCATCACCCATATTTTTCCTCACGGTGCAGTAGAAATTAAATCTCGGAACGGAATTCCATTCAAAGTCAATGGCCAATGGCTGAAACTCTATCAAGGATCCATCAAGGATGAAGAGGAAGAGATCTCGCTCCAAACGGTCGACGAGTAAAGGCATCAACCTCATACCTGGTATGTTACGAACAAGCGGGTAGACATCGAAATCGGTAAGTCTTCTAACCAAGTTTTTGGGAAAACAGGGCACTCACACGAGCACTAAAAAAAATTTCTAAAACTTTGCTCGACACGGGGCCGTGTCCGCGCAACTGTCGGGATAAAACCCTCTTTTCATATCAGTTACACCATTCCACACGCCCCGTTTCCCCGAAAAACGCTCTGGTCCAGGCGATTTTCCGCAGATTTTCGACGTCTCCTCTCATTCTAACAACATCAAGGTATGATTCTATCATCATTAGTAGTTAGATTAGTTACTTGCATGTAGTTAAAACATCAAAAATTTGGGGAAAATCTAGGGTTCTTGAAGTTCATCCGGATCAAACCTCAAATTTTTGTAATAATCTGTTAGCATTAGTTTAGATTAATGTAATGGGAAGTAAATACACTTGTATTGTTGATAGATTTGCCCGATTTCTCATGAAAACCCCAAAGCCTTGTTTTTGAACCGAAAAAGATGAAATTGAAAGGGTAAACGGTTTGTTTTGGGAAAAACGGCACTTGGGGTTTCATTTTCAGGGGAAACCGCACCTACTTGGCCAAAAATTTTCAGATTTTCGGGACCGGGTTGAAAAATGCAATTTTTGAGGAACAGATGCCTGGACACGGGGTCGTGCCCGCTGAGCACGGGGCCGTGTCCAGCTCACTGTTTGTAGTTTCTTCCGAAAATCTCACTGTTTCATGCTAACTTTTGGTGTATTCTTTCAGATGTCAAAGAAGTTCACAAGATTCAATGCAAATGAGCTCAATGCTAGGGCCAGATATGATATACTTCAAACAAGACCCGAAGAATACCCAAGGCAAGCATGCACGGACCTCTTAGCCATGGTGAACCAACTTGACCGGTTCAACAACCTCGTTACCGGCCCACTAAGGGTTGCCCTAACCACTCGACTTCGATCGGTACACGAGTGCACCATGGAGTTCTACAGCACCTTCACTTTTAACTCAAGGTGCGACCCTTTCGATAATAATGGGGTTGCATTTCGGTGTGGGGGAACAAGGTACTCGATCTCCATGGCGCAATTCGGGGCAATAGTGGGGCTGTACACGGAAGAGGATTCAGAAAGTGAAGAAAACACCGGGGGAATGCGAGAGTTGGATGAAAATGAACGCCAAGCCGCATGGGCTCAGATTGGTGATGGGTTCTACAATCCGAGCAGTACTAAGAGCACTAAGCTAAGGGATCCACTCTATCGCTACATTCATAGGCTCCTTGCTTATTCTCTTAGTCAGAGACATGACAGCAGCGGCGTTGTTGGGTTGAGAGATTTGGTAGTCCTCCACTGCATTCACACCCGAAGACCCCTCGATGTTCCATTCCTCCTACTCCGGAACATGCATCTGAACCGGCTTGCTCATGCACGAACCCCTATTTTCTACGGGGGATGGGTGTACCGCCTCTTCAAGCACTTCACGCGCATACCTAGGTCTTTTGAAAGGAGCCCATGGTCAGGACGGGTTTATATACACATTTTTCGCTCCATGAACCTAATCTATGAGGCGGAAGACGGGTCGTAAGCTTTCAGAGGATGCAAGGTCATGCATGGAACCCGCAAGAGGCGCTAGTCCTTCACGCTCCACCTCCCCAATACCAGTACCAACCCCATGGTGAACCAGGCCAGTCCTCCTCACAAGGAGATGGTTTTCCTAACTTTCAGAGTTTACATGATCTTTTGCAGGAAAACCTTATGTGCACCAGGAACACCTACAACCTCGCCAACAACACATACCACCGGATCAGAGCCATTGAAAGAAACATCACCGATATCCAAGATGACATCGGAAGCATCCGGGAGTATATGGCGGGGCATGGGGAAGTAGGTGATGACAATGATGAAGACATGGACTAGGCGGGTAGAGCAGGAGTAGGAGCGGCTGGTTGGTGATCCCACAGGTTAAATTCCCTTTCTATCGAACAATTTCCGGCCTGCGTGCCGAAGTGTTGAACAATTTACTTTTCCTAACTTATTTTTATTTTCTGCTTTTGTTTTTAACTTGATGGTTTGGATGCTTAAATTGGTAATTTAGGACATTTGGTATTGTTTGGTGTGGTATTTAGTGATAAAACAGGTACAAACGAGGCTTAGAGTACTAAACATTAGTACTACTAAAGCCAGGACAGGAAACCGGAGAAAGAAACTTGTTTTTCAGCCTTGCAGACTGTCCACACGGGGTCGTGTCCGGCCGACACGCCCCCGTGCCCACCTCCCAGATCTGTTGTTTGTTTAATTTCTGCAGATTTTTGCCAGACACGGGGTCGTGCCCAGCCAACACGCCCCCGTGTCCATCTTCTGTAAGTTTTCGTTACTGGCAGTTGAACACGGGGTCGTGTCCTGGATGCCAGTAACATAAAATTTTGCTTTTAACACCATTTTACACATTCAATCAACCTAAAAACTTATTTTTGGGACACATTGAGGACAATGTGTAATTTAAGTATGGGGGGGGGGATGCTAAAACCTTGAATCTTGCAAGTCCTAATAACAAGCCTTACACAAAACTCTATTGGAACCGCTAATCACCCCAATTTTTTTTTCAAAATTTCATTTTTTTTACTTGTCTAAGTTTAAGTTGGAAATTCAAGTTCAAACAAGGTTATATTTTTACAAGTTTATAACCGATAGCCTCGTGATAAAAAGAACCAACATAAGAAAATTATGAAAAGGCATGACAAATTTAGTTAAAATTTGATTATATATACTTGATCACATAAAAAAAACACTTTCCCACAAAAGTGAGTTTTGAGCCTTTATCGAGCATACAAATACATATCTTTACACTAAATGCTCATTTTTCGTTTCTTGTGTGAATAGCCGCTTGATTCGTACGACTCTAGAACTTGCCACAACAATACATTCCCAGTCCTTACCAACTTAAACCCGAGTAAGTAAATGATGGAGGCATTAGGACTAACCCTTTTTTTTTCTACACCATTATTTTTCATTTTTTTACCACCTACCCAAAATCCCCCTAGTTAACCCCTTTGAGCCTAAACCTTTTCATTTCTTAACCCAAAACAATCACCCTTTTTACCCACCTAAACCTTTTTATTTTTAACCCTTTCTTTTAGTAACAACGTTCGGTTTTCTAATGACTCTTCCAAAATATATATATATATATATATATATATATATATATATATATATATATTGATGAAACCAAACAAACAAACAAACAAACAAGTTCATCAAAAATAACTTTGTTAGAAACAATTGGTTCATCAAAATAAAATAAAAATGTGAAAAATAAAAGGTATTTCAAAAACCGACGTTTGTTACGCTTTTCGCCCTTTTACTAACCACTAACCCAACCACCCACCTTTAGCCCAAGCCTAACCCTTCACCCTAAAAAAAAAGTCCTCTTGATATTTACAAAGGTATATAGTTAAAAAGGAGGAGGATTGATTGCTTGGCAAGCTTATGGTAGGAGTAAGTTCCATGCCGCTCTCGAGTGATTCACTAAAAATACACCTTCGGCCGAGTGTTGAGTGATTCCCCGTGAGGTATGTGAACTTGTATATAAATAGAATTTTAAAAGAGGTATGTTATGCCCTATTAAGTAATTCATCTTAAGAAACGTTTTTAATAAATCATGACGAATAGGATTGTAAATAAATAAAAATAAAACCTAAATAGTCTTGGAGATCCCGACACTCTATGACAAGCCCAAAAACCTTCTCTTCTACCCATTCCATTTGGGAGTGAATAAAGCCACATTATAAAGAGTTTTGCTTGAGGACAAGCAAAGATTTAAGTGTGGGGGTATTTGATGTGCACAAAATGCAACATATAAATTACATCAATTGTGGCACAAAACTAACCCTTTTTTAGTACTAATGTGGAAAAAGTGTGCTTTTGTCTTCCTTTTGTATTTTCAGGATTAAATGAGCTCAAATAAACAAAAGAAGCAAAAAGACAGCTAAATCTGACATAAATACAAGAAAAGGAACAAAAGTGGCATGCCCGACCTCCCGACAACATCTTCCCAAGCAAAACAAAGAAGACAGAAGACTGAACACGCCCCGTGCTCAGTGAGCACGGGGCCGTGCCCAAGTGCCAGTAGAAAAGACAAACTCATAGAAGCTTCTGTTGCCCACCACGGGTCTGTGCCCAGCAGACACGGGGGCGTGGTCAACTTCCTACATGCGCATTTATTGTAATTGCGAATTACAATTAATGAAGAGAGAGAGTCAGATGGACACGGGGCCGTGCCCAGCGGACATGGGGCCGTGCCTGAGCTTTTGTTCAGCCTTTAAATAGGAGTGTTTGGAGCTCTTGCAGCTCATCCCTTGGCACACCACCTCTCTCACACTTCACCCACCACCCACCACCACCATAACACCATCATCCACCACCATCATCCATTGTCCATCATAAAGTGTGTGAGTCGTCTCGGGATCCAAGATTGATCGTAAGAGTTCTTGACAATCAAAGGCCATGTTTGCCTAAGTCTCTTACATCACTTGGTGAACACAAGTGTTTAGTGTAATACTTTTTATTTTTAATCTTTTGCACCTTTTAATTGGTTTTGTATTAATGACTTTAATTACTAGTTTCTTATGTTGAAGGTGATTCTTCCTTATCGTTTGTCCATGGTGTCTTGGCATTATTTTACTGTCTATATAAATAAAATAAAAGATTTTCACCATTCATATCTCCACGGTCTATATGGAGGTATGTTGGCTACCTGGTCGGGGATTAAGGGAACGGTTTGGTAAGAGTCTTGCCATTGTTCAGTGTATAGATCCTGCAAAGGACCTGGGTCAAATTTAGTAGGACCTCCTTCAATACCCAAAGGTATTGGATGGCGGGGGTCCAAACTCTTTGATCCCCTCATAAGTTAAACTACTATTAAAACTTTAACCCAGCTACTTAGGACTGTATCCCTGCTGACTCAGACTACTTAGCTGAGGGTAATGTCACCTTCAAAAGAGGGGCCTACCACATTATGCATTAATAACTTAATTCATTATCTTTCAATAATCCGACCCTTTAGGATTGTATCCTTGCTGACACAAACTACTGGGTTGAGGGTAACGTCACCTTCAAAAAAGAGGCCTACTATAATAACTAAGATAATCTCTTAAACAAGTGCAAAAGTGCAAAAATAATCAAAGGTTACACTACACACGAGTCGGATCCAAGTGATTCATCTTGTCTATCTGTTTCTATTTTTATTTTATTTTTCAGCATTTTAGTTAGTTTTATTTTCTTAGTTTAAAATCTTTTTCTAACATTTTGATTTGATTAGACGTTGAGGATAAACCGATACTAAAAGCTCTTGTGTCCTTGGACGACCTCGGTATCTTACCAACACTATACTACGTCCACGATGGGTGCACTAGCCCATATGTGTGTTTAGTGTTAGTAAATATCGTGTTTTATAAATTTAAAACTTGGCTAAAAAGTGTAAAAAGGGCTTAAAATATATACCTAAAACATATACACACTGACACGCATCAGTATAAACATTACAATCCCGTCTTTTCTGACATGAAATCCTATACAAAAAACTACGACTCAATGCACTGACAATTATAGACATGATTGATGGAAGCAATAGACATAATGCATTCACAGACTCCCCTTTCGATATTGTTGCAGTCAATCTTTGTGTTGTCAATCTTCATTTTCTTCTAAGTCTTTAAATCTTTGACATTTTGAATCACAGACTCCCCCTTACTTCAGACTCCCTCTTTGCATTCTTTCATTTGCTTTCATTTGATAATTCAGTTCCATGATCTTTTCATGGTCTTTGAGCTTTCTTTCCATTTGGCACTGTTTATCAAGCTCCCCTATCAATCAACTTCCTGTAAAATCTCATTATCATTCAAATAAACGTTTTAGACTTCACTTGTGAGAAGTTTCCAATCCTATAAACCACTAATACCATATTTGACTTTTAAAACCTTCGCAGATAATCAAGTCCAAATTAATGACCTTGATTTTCCAATTATCCACCAAGTCCAAATTAATGACCTTTGATGACAAAATCAAACAATTTTTTTTTAAATTTTCTATTTCAAATTCATGAACTTGTGATTTTTTCAAAACATGTTCAGTATATTCAGATTTAGAAATCCAGCTTTCTAGCATCAGTTGTCGAAACAAAATATTTGTTCATTTTACAAACTTTATGCTAAAACACACCTAAAATCTTTTTACGATTTTATCTGTAATGAAAGGTAACAACAACATATTTACAGACATATTTTATTTGAGTTTGAGTCAGAGGATCATATCAGTTTTTGAGAAATCACAAGCATCGTTGACCTATTTAAACTTTAAGTTTTAAACAATTCACTGAGATTGTTAATATACTGATCCACTTAAATTTTTACACAAATTTCAATTGATTCAAGATACAAGATTAATGTCTTAGGAACTAACCTAATCATGTGTCCCATCCCAGAATATACTCCCGTATCAAGATTTCCTAGATTCAGTCTTACAGGTGACTATACCTAAATGATATATGTATCAGGGTTAGTGCGAGGCCTTGAGAGCTCAGGTTAGAACCACCGTTCAGACAATGAGATGAAGGCTCGACTTAAGGTGTGTTCCACTTAGGAATCTTTTGAACTGCACTTGATATATCTTTCGATATTTTCAATTTTTAGGCAGTGTTGGGGTTCAAGCGTGAAAGTATTCTACAAGATCTAGGCCATTGCTAATGTAAAATCATAAGATCTTGTATAATACCACAGATATCAATAATTATAGAGACCTAATATCTCATAATCAGGCAATCTCTCAAACGAAATTTCGGAGTACTAAGTCCATATATCCAACTACTGTAAACGAACCGAACGTTCAGCGAACAGTTCGTGAACCGTTCAGCAGGAAGTTCGTTTATGTTCGTTCGTTTAATAAACGAACGAACATGAACAAGAAATTCCGTTCAATTAGTTAAATGAACGGACATGAACAGAGGTCTCGTTCGTTCGATTGGGTTCGTGAACGCTCGGTAAGATGTTCGTGAACATTCGTTCATTTGCGTTCGTTTATGTTCGTATGTTTGTGTTTTAATTAAATATTTTTTTACTTTCATATATTTTATCTATACTTTTTATATTATTAAACTTTTATTTATTTTATTACCCTAACAACTAAACTAGGAAACCCTCTTTCACATTGTTTATACATCATTTCCATTTCCTTTCTCATTATTTACATCGGCGAATAAGATTGACCTCCGTTCCACAATAAGAGATTCAAGTTCCAGTGCTACTCTCTGGGCCATCTACCTTTATCCTTCCTTGCGTTCGCCAAATTTATTTGTGTTCGTGAACTGTTCGCGAACACGCTCATTTCCTTAATGAACGAACACGAACATAACATCTCGTTCGGTAAGTGTTCATGAACCGTTCGTGAACACATTTATTTCCTTAACGAACGAACACGAACAAGGCCTTGTTCATGTTCGTTCGGTTTGTTTGCAGCCCTATATCCGAGAGATGTTACCTACAAATTACTAAAGTTTTCGATTTAGGTTTATATCTCGAAATGAATCTGCTAAGTGTATAAAAACCTACTGACATATCATTAATGAGACCTTTTATCACTTTTTAGCTTTCCATTTCTTTAGCATGCCGTGATTTTCTACTGATGTACTATCATTTTCTCTTTTTACACTAACTCTTTTGACTTTTTCATGTTTTTATACTTTTTCAAATTTTCATATGTTTTTAAATTTTTTCAAATTTTAAAACTATATACTCCCCTAAAATTCTAAAACATTTTCAAGGAAAAATTTGACAAACCGATGTGGACAACTTCATCTCACCATCATGTTTTAATCACAGGATTTCTCTTCATGTGCCAGGCTACTCTGCTATTCATGTTGAACTTGAATTGACCACCAAAGCACCTGCACATGCACAAACTCAATTATTTGAACAATGCAACCGAAGCCTGCTTGGTCTTGGGCATTTTGACATGAATACCTTCATTCAAACTCGGACAATCTTTTTCAGTTGTCTTAAAACCATCATCTTTCTTGGCATCAACTTTCTCAGTTGAATCAAGTTTCTTCTTTACAATATCAGAAGCGATTTTCCTTTTCACCACCCAAGTTTGACCATTAGAAACATTCTTTAAATAGAGCCTTGATTCATTTAAAATGTTCTTCTTGTATATTCATCTTTTTGTGTCACACCCCTACCACGTAGAACATACAAAACGTGGCGGAAACGTCGGGGAGTGTTGTAACAGAATCAATTGTTTCAAATCCATGGCAAATGAAGTTTCGTTTTATAAATCAAACATGAAAGTTTACATTGTGTAAACAAGAAACAAAGTGTACATAACATAAATTAACTAGTTCTTGTCTCGTTTTAAGTCACTAAGGCACAGGTCCGCCTAAGTATGTCTTGATAAGTCCTATGCATCATCTCCTGAAAACACATGTGAAAATAGGTACGTCAGCATAAAAATGCCTGTGAGATACATTGGTTTTGTGAAAACGGAATTCATGACTTGAGTTTGAGAAAATGTTTAGTCATGAACCTCGTATTTTGCTTTGTCTTATAAATCATTTGAAAAACGGTAAGATCAAATGGTATGTATAAATAAGAGAACAATGCATGGTTAACTGAATAACCAGGTAAAAAAAAGAGTTTGTATAAGATTTGTTGTTTGTAAGTCAATGTCTTGTGAAAAGCGTGTTATTTGTATAAAATGTTCTATGTTTCAAATTGAAATGATTCAAATAACGCTACGATATGTAATACCATACAAACACTTATATATAGGAAGTACCAGCGGCGTATCCACCATGTTTGTATCATATTACACATGCCTCGTTACTTAAATCACTTACTCAAACCAAACCATCAAGATGAAATGTTTAACAACGGTAGAAATGTTCATGTATAGTCAAATGTCTATTGTCAAATGTAATCCATGTCAACGGATACAACTGGTTTAAACGGTTCAATGGTTACAGACGGTTCATGAAATCAAAGGGGTAAGACGGTTCACATAGTCAAATGGTTACAACGGTTCAAAATGTAGTGTAATGTGTTCATATGCTGGATGAGCATATGCAACAGAAATGCAATGTGAAACAATGTACTACGTATGCACACAATGGGCGTACGTAGCATGAAATGTATTGTAGAGTACAACGGTTCAAAATGTAGTATACTGTGTTCATATGCTGGATGAGCATATGCAACAGATATGCAATGTGAAACAATGTACTACGTATGCACACAATGGGCGTACGTAGCATGAAATGTGATGTAAAGCAATGTACTAAGTACGCACACAATGGGCATACATAGCATAAACACAATGAAATCATGTACTATATATGTACTATCGAACATAGCAGTATATGATGTGAAAACCGGAAAGCATGAAAGTAGCAAGTAGACACATGTGTTTCACCCCAAAACAGTTTGGAAAACAGTAAAAGAGGGGTTCAATGTACTCATCTGAGATTGCTTTGGAGTTCTTGTATAATAACCAGGTAATGCTAAAGATCACGGGATATCAAACGGCACCTAATAGGTAGCTATGTTAATATACCGGACCAAATCGGAAGGATCGGATAGTACGCGGGTTCGTAAACCAAACGAGTATGGAGACTCGTGTAATATGGTTTAACAAAGCCTACATACTAAAATGAAGCTTAACCTAAGTGCTTACGGTCCATCACGACCTGTTTAGGTAGCTTATGCTACCTTACGCGTCATTCGCGTAGAACGCGTCTGGAACGCCTAACATTGTGACCACAAGGTATAACCTCGGAAGGTTATAGCTATGGTCACCTAATGTGTTTGGTCGGATCCTAATGATCGACCAAATGGGTCGGGTTCGAAAGTATAAGCGATTGTTTAGATCGCTTACCTTACGACCCTATATAAGCACTATACTAAAAGTGACGAGCTAAGCATGTTAGAACATGCTTAACTAAGTTTAGAAAACAGCTTTGGCATCAAAACAAACGGCTTTGATGCTCACGAGTAGTTTGGTTACAAAATACGCGAGAATGCGCATTTTGGCCGAAACTACGACTCGTCACTGAGCCTAGATAACGTGGTGATCAGTAGGTATAGTCACTACGGACTATAACCATGGTGATCACGCTCACGTTATGAAGTTCCATGAACTTCGCATCGACCATAAGCTGGTCAATGTAGAAAGTCAACAAAACGTTGACTTTCGGACTCGAAAAGCGAATAAAAGAACGAAAGCAGACTTACGGAGGGTCCCCGAATGCTAATCTAGACCAAAATGGCTCAGGTATGAAACAATGGTTCCAACTTAGAGCCTTTAGATCAGATTGTGTAGGTTTTGGAACAAAGGGGGGGGGGTATTTATAAGAAAAGTGGAACCGTTAGGATCGTTTATCGAATATCGTGCCACGATCGGGTGCGTACACTTGTCAAAAATGTGGTGGTTACTGAAAATGGCCTTTGGCCTTTGATTGGGTGAAAGGGCATTGCCCCTTGATCGAACGAAAGGCCAACTGCATTGATTAGAAACATTGAATCTGGTCTGACAGTCTCACGCGGCCCGCCTCAACATTTAGGCAAAACTCACGCAGGCCGCCTGAAGCTTCTGATCTGCACATACTTTCAAAAATGGCAGTTTTGGTCCCTGTTGCGTATTTAAGCCATTTCCAACACTTCTAAGGCCCGTAAAGCCAACTTTAAGGCCCCAAAATGTTGCCTAAGCATTGTGGACATGAAACATGCTCAAAAATGTTCTGGATGTTGGTTCGTTTGGTCGTACGAACGCGATGTTCGCTTAATTACGACGGAATGCGCATAAGCGCGAAAAACGATCCAAATGACGCAACGAACGGATTTTTCTCATGCCAAACACTAAGGCATAATATAAGGATGCTTACATAAATTTTTGGATGTCCGGATGTATTCAGAACGTAAGTTATGCGCGAAAGTGCAAACTTGTGCACTTTTTGACACTTTTAGTCCCTGAATGATCAAAAGTTTGTTTTAGCATACCAAACACCTCAAAGCCTATTTCTAAGCTATGTAAAGGATATTTAGGGTATGTTTAACTTATGGACATGTTCCGGAATGTTCGTTACAGTTCAAATTGGCATACTTTCGCAGTTTGTCAGGTTTAGTCCCTGTAAGCGAATTAACTTGTTTTTGCTATACCAAAGCCTTCAAAACTTATTTCTAAGTTATGTAAAGGTTATTTAAGGTATGTTGAGTATATTGTGATGTTCCGGAGTATTTGTCGCATTAAACTGAGTACGTTTACGCACCAGTTTGCGTATAATTCTCTAGAAAGCGTTGTAGAGTTTGAAATTGAACAAGGATTGATATGTGCAAAAGATACACATATTTATACAAGATCCCAAGTATGAAATACAATATTTCATCGGCTTGGTATTTGTTTGATGGTCGTGGTTACACAGGTGTCACAGTCTCCCCTACTTTAGGAAATTTCATCCCGAAATTTATTCGTAGGAGTCAATTTGTGATTCTGCCAAATAACCATCAGCGATATGCAAGGTAATATCCTGTCATTTCCTTAACGGTCAAATCTTCAGAAACGAAAAATGAACAGACAGAGTCATCTTCAACGGTTGCTTCCTCAGAGTTGGAAATGAAAGATTACACAACGGATGTTCATTTCCTCAACGGATAAATCTTCAGAAACGAAAAAAATGGACAGACGGATCATCTTCAACGGTTGCTTCCTCAGAGTTGGAAATGAAAGATTACACAACGGATGTTCATTTCCTCAACGGATAAATCTTCAGAAACGAAAATGAACAGACGGAGTCATCTTCAACGGTTGCTTCCTCAGAGTTGGAAATGAAAGATTACACAACGGATGTTCATTTCCTCAACGGATAAATCTTCAGAAACGAAAATGAACAGACGGAGTCATCTTCAACGGTTGCTTCCTCAGAGTTGGAAATGAAGGGTTACACAACGGATATTCATTTCCCCAACGGATAAATCGTCAGAAACGAAAATGAACCAACGGAGTCATTTTCAACGGTTGCTTCATCAGAGTTGGAAATGAAGGATTACACAACGGATATTCATTTCCCCAACGGATAAATCGTCAGAAACGAAAATGAACTAACGGAGTCATTTTCAACGGTTGCTTCATCAGAGTTGGAAATGAAGGATTACACAACGGATATTCATTTCCCCAACGGATAAATCGTCAGAGACGAAAATGAACTAATGGAGTCATTTTCAACGGTTGCTTCATCAGAGTTGGAAATGAATAGGGTTAACTCTAGACACATGACAGAACTTGCTGTGATTTCTGTGCACTAAATTCCATAATTATGTATGCATCCATAATTACGTAATCCCTTGCACAGTCCACACAGTTTGTTTTGTAATGTTTTGGGGAAGGATATTAAACTTGTGATGAGGGTGACTAGACTTCCATCGGTTCCTTTTAATTAGATCGACAGGGGATCTTCTTAGTTAGGCCACCAAGGAGTCCTTTTAGCTATATCATCACATGATATCCCTAACCAGATTTTTGGATGAATCTGTTTAACTAGACCACACAAGGGGTCTAATTATGAAGTAGTACTTTATAATCCAAAGGACTTAACTATAACATAGAAGTCCATTGAGGATTTTAAGTAATACCTTTGGGTATCCTACTATGAATCTCTTGTACAAGGATATGTAAGATTCTACGAAGATTTGGATAACATAATTTGGATCACACAACACATAAGGAAACACATAAGCACATAGTCACATAATTGTTTAACTTGATTATAATTTGTTTTTAACTTGTTATTGATTGAATACGGATATGGAAACCAATCGACGGGTCTCAATGTTCACTGGAATCTATCTGAGAAGATAGGAAGATCTCCCAAAATTTGATTTTTGATTACAAGGAATCACCACATTCGAATTAAGGTATACAACGATTAAGGACTTACGGGAAGTCCTTAGGTACCCTATTAAGGATTTATAGTGGTACTTTGGGTATTCGTCTTGTGTTGTAACCTGCGCTTTGTACTTCGTTTCCTTAGAATAAACGGGTACTTAGGAATTTTGTGGAAGACGCAAGCGATTATAGAATGGGAAAATTTTGGGGGTAGTTTGTTCTTTAAGGAATACGGTTCCTTGATTGTCGGTATTGTAAGGGATATGTCGTTTATACATGCAACCACAGAAATACATTGCAATGCAAATAAAAGATTTATTTATAAACAACGATAACAACGGTTTCTTTGGACCTTGACAACAAAAGAAAATAATACATAAGACGTGATTATTTCTAAACGATGTTATCTTCTAGTCAGTCAGATGCTTATCCCTGTGCTGGATTTGCATTAGCAAGCTTTGGGCAATTTCTTCGGAAATGACCCATCTCGCCACAGTTGAAACAAGAGCCTGGTAGAAAACGACCTTGAGAAGGATTGTTGCCAGCTTGGTTTGGCGCAGCTGCAGCTGGGCAGACTCTTGCTGTGTGGCCTATAAGCCCACAAGTTTGGCATTTGCGGCACTGTACATTGGCGTGATGATGGAGGCTACATTGGTTGCACAAGGGTGCAGTTCCATTGTATGGTTTTCTAGCAGGGGGTTGAGCTGGTTGGTTGGGGACGGCTTGACCATTGTGAGCGACCACGGCGAAGTTCTGAGAAGCCTTCCGCTTCTTTGACTTCTTAGGGGATTCAGTCTGTTCATCCATGGTCATTGATTCCTCGATTGGCTTCTTGTCACCCTTTCGAAAAAGTTTATGCTTTCTGATCTGCGATTCAGTCAAGGTTGCAGATAGCTCAATGGCCTGACGGAGTGTGGTAGGGTTGCTACCAGTGACAATGTCTTGTACCGAGTCAGGCAGGCCGTTGATGTACCTTTCGATAGCCTTGTCGAGTGGGGCGACCATAGTCGGGCAAAGTAGACTCAACTCCTCAAACCTATCAGTATATGCCCTGTGTTCGCCACTATCTTGTTTCAAATCATCAAACTCATTCTCCAACGCTCGTTGTTCACGACGAGGACAAAACTCTCTCATCATAAGAGCTCTCAGTTCAGCCCATGTTTGTGCTAGAGCAACATCTGCACCACGGTCTCTCATTACCCTGTTCCACCATGTAAGAGCCCTCTTCTGAAACACACTCGAAGAAAACTCGACCTTGCGATTTTCCGGACACTGCACGTGGCGAAAGGTATTCTCGATGCTCTCGAACCATTGAAGAAGCCCAGTTGCTCCCTCAGAACCACTAAACTTGAGTGGTTTAGCCGAGTTAAAGTTCTTGAAATTGCATGTACCATTGTTGTTATTGGCTTGGTTCCATTGAGCAAAGAGGTTTGGGAATTGAGCAGCCATCTACTGCGCAATGATTTCTGCTAGCTCGGCAGTTGCTATCTGGTGTTCGCGTCGAGGAGGCATTCTAAAAGAGGAAAACATGAAAGGAAACAAATAAAATGGTATTGGGTAAGAATAGGATGTTACAATCACCGACCATAATCACGGTTGATGGTCATTTGTTTGAATCATGAAGCAAACAAACAACACCAAGGCTGAATCAAAGCAAATAGATCCTCATAGTGTATCGCGAAGACATGCTCACCTATAAGTGGACACTCACCCCAAGAGTTCCCAGGTAAGAGTGACTGGTCCGATTATGTGGATTTGTACGAACACTCTAACCTTAGACAGAAAACCCAGGATACAGGCATTCACTCTTCCAGTTCGCACGTGTTCACACTATTTAGGACCCAAAACTTTGACGAGGGTTTTGAAAATTCAAAGGGGTTCAAAACCTTATAACAAAGGGTTCAAAACCTTACAATAGAGGGTTCAAAACCTAGTAAACAATCATCCTAGAACAGATGATTAGTTTCCAAGGCGGTTTTGAAATTTATGTTCTTGTTGTGGTCGTCGCCTAAGGATAGGTGACGGTATTGTTTTATGACTAAACGCAAGTGAACTCGCGTTAGGGTCCTAGGAAGGTTATAGACTAGGTCAAAGCATTACTAATAACCTAATTCCCTATAACCATTGGCTCTGATACCATCTTTTCTGTCACACCCCGACCACGTAGAACATACAAAACGTGGCGGAAACGTCGGGGAGTGTTGTAACAGAATCAATTGTTTCAAATCCATGGCAAATGAAGTTTCGTTTTATAAATCAAACATGAAATTTTACATTGTCTAAACAAGAAACAAAGTGTACATAACATAAATTAACTAGTTCTTGTCTCGTTTTAAGTCACTAAGGCACAGGTCCGCCTAAGTATGTCTTGATAAGTCCTATGCATCATCTCCTGAAAACACATGTGAAAATAGGTACGTCAGCATAAAAATGCTTGTGAGATACATTGGTTTTGTGAAAACGGAATTCATAACTTGAGTTTGAGAAAATGTTTAGTCATGAACCTCGTATTTTGCTTTGTCTTGTAAATCATTTGAAAAACGGTAAGATCAAATGGTATGTATAAATAAGAGAACAATGTATGGTTAACTGAATAACCATGTAAAAAAAAGAGTTTGTATAAGATTTGTTGTTTGTAAGTCAATGTCTTGTGAAAAGCGTGTTATTTGTATAAAATGTTCTATGTTTCAAATTGAAATGATTCAAATAACGCTACGATATGTAATACCATACAAACACTTATATATAGGAAGTACCAGCGGCGTATCCACCATGTTTGTATCATATTACACATGCCTCGTTACTTAAATCACTTACTCAAACCAAACCATCAAGATGAAATGTTTAACAACGGTAGAAATGTTCATGTATAGTCAAATGTCTATTGTCAAATGTAATCCATGTCAACGGATACAACTGGTTTAAACGGTTCAATGGTTACAGACGGTTCATGAAATCAAAGGGGTAAGACGGTTCACATAGTCAAATGGTTACAACGGTTCAAAATGTAGTGTAATGTGTTCATATGCTGGATGAGCATATGCAACAGAAATGCAATGTGAAACAATGTACTACGTATGCACACAATGGGCGTACGTAGCATGAAATGTATTGTAGAGTACAACGGTTCAAAATGTAGTATACTGTGTTCATATGCTGGATGAGCATATGCAACAGATATGCAATGTGAAACAATGTACTACGTATGCACACAATGGGCGTACGTAGCATGAAATGTGATGTAAAGCAATGTACTAAGTACGCACACAATGGGCATACATAGCATAAACACAATGAAATCATGTACTATATATGTACTATCGAACATAGCAGTATATGATGTGAAAACCGGAAAGCATGAAAGTAGCAAGTAGGCACATGTGTTTCACCCCAAAACAGTTTGGAAAACAGTAAAAGAGGGGTTCAATGTACTCACCTGAGATTGCTTTGGAGTTCTTGTATAATAACCAGATAATGCTAAAGATCACGGGATATCAAACGGCACCTAATAGGTAGCTATGTTAATATACCGGACCAAATCGGAAGGATCGGATAGTACGCGGGTTCGTAAACCAAACGAGTATGGAGACTCGTGTAATATGGTTTAACAAAGCCTACATACTAAAATGAAACTTAACCTAAGTGCTTACGGTCCATCACGACCTGTTTAGGTAGCTTATGCTACCTTACGCGTCATTCGCGTAGAACGCGTCTGGAACGCCTAACATTGTGACCACAAGGTATAACCTCGGAAGGTTATAGCTATGGTCACCTAATGTGTTTGGTCGGATCCTAATGATCGACCAAATGGGTCGGGTTCGAAAGTATAAGCGATTGTTTAGATCGCTTACCTTACGACCCTATATAAGCACTATACTAAAAGTGACGAGCTAAGCATGTTAGAACATGCTTAACTAAGTTTAGAAAACAGCTTTGGCATCAAAACAAACGGCTTTGATGCTCACGAGTAGTTTGGTTACAAAATACGCGAGAATGCGCATTTTGGCCAAAACTACGACTCGTCACTGAGCCTAGATAACGTGGTGATCAGTAGGTATAGTCACTACAGACTATAACCATCGTAATCACGCTCACGTTATGAAGTTCCATGAACTTCGCATCGACCATAAGCTGGTCAATGCAGAAAGTCAACAAAACGTTGACTTTCGGACTCGAAAAGCGAATAAAAGAATGAAAGAAGACTTACGGAGGGTCCCCGAATGCTAATCTAGACCAAAATGGCTCAGGTATGAAACAATGGTTCCAACTTAGAGCCTTTAGATCAGATTGTGTGGGTTTTGGAACAAAGGGGGGGTATTTATAGGAAAAGTGGAACCGTTAGGATCGTTTATCGAATATCGTGCCACGATCGGGTGCGTACACTTGTCAAAAATGTGGTGATTACTGAAAATGGCATTTGGCCTTTGATTGGGTGAAAGGGCATTGCCCCTTGATCGAACGAAAGGCCAACTGCATTGATTAGAAACATTGAATCTGGTCTGACAGTCTCAC
Organism: Helianthus annuus; assembly: GCF_002127325.2. Classification (NCBI taxonomy): domain Eukaryota; kingdom Viridiplantae; phylum Streptophyta; class Magnoliopsida; order Asterales; family Asteraceae; genus Helianthus; species Helianthus annuus. The sequence goes on from NC_035434.2 coordinate 90,800,030, forward strand.
GCGGCCCGCCTCAACATTTAGGCAAAACTCACGCGGGCCGCCTGAAGCTTCTGATCTGCACATACTTTCAAAAATGGCAGTTTTGGTCCCTGTTGCGTATTTAAGCCATTTCTGACACTTCTAAGGCCCGTAAAGCCAACTTTAAGGCCCTAAAATGTTGCCTAAGCATTGTGGACATGAAACATGCTCAAAAATGTTCCGGATGTTGGTTCGTTTGGTCGTACGAACGCGATGTTCGCTTAATTACGACGGAATGCGCATAAGCGCGAAAAACGATCCAAATGACGCGACGAACGGATTTTTCTCATGCCAAACACTAAGGCATAATATAAGGATGCTTACATAAATTTTTGGATGTCCGGATGTATTCAGAACGTAAGTTATGCGCGAAAGTGCAAACTTGTGCACTTTTTGACACTTTTAGTCCCTGAATGATCAAAAGTTTGTTTTAGCATACCAAACACCTCAAAGCCTATTTCTAAGCTATGTAAAGGATATTTAGGGTATGTTTAACTTATGGACATGTTCCGGAATGTTCGTTACAGTTCAAATTGGCATACTTCCGTAGTTTGTCAGGTTTAGTCCCTGTAAGCGAATTAACTTGTTTTTGCTATACCAAAGCCTTCAAAACTTATTTCTAAGTTATGTAAAGGTTATTTAAGGTATGTTGAGTATATGTTGATGTTCCGGAGTATTTGTCGCATTAAACTGAGTACGTTTACGCACCAGTTTGCGTATAATTCTCTAGAAAGCGTTGTAGAGTTTGAAATTGAACAAGGATTGATATGTGCAAAAGATACACATATTTATACAAGATCCCAAGTATGAAATACAATATTTCATCGGCTTGGTATTTGTTTGATGGTCGCGGTGACACAGGTGTCACATTTTGTTTCCAAATTTGTTTTGGTTCAAACTTGGGTGTTTTCTGTTTATCAACTTCTGATTTCTTTCTTCTCAACATAAACAAGCTTCAGATTTTGTGGATATTTTTTATCATTGTGTCCAACTTGTTTGCATTTAAAACATGTTTTCTTTGAAACATCCTTAGCATGTCGATGTTGTTTCTTTGGAGCATAGAATTCTTCACAAGTCTGTCGACTAAATTGGAATTCTTTCTCTTTTTCTGAACTTGTTCCATGAACAAAGTTCATCTTTTTCTGAAAATCCGACTTTTTAAAATTTTTCTTATGATTTTTCTTCTTTTTATAACCCAAACCAGCTCTTACATTCTTAAAAATTTTCTTTTGATAATGCGAATTTCTTGGTTTGTTATAACAAGACTTGTCCTTCTTCAAAATTCTTGTTTTAGCTGCAAGAATTTCAACCTCTGATAACTCGATTTCCACCAACTTGAACACTTTTTTGAGCTTTTCTGCAATCACATTTTGAATCGGAAATTCAATATCTGAAAATAATTTGTCAGATCCAACCATTTGCTACATTAACCTTATTGGATCATCATTTATTTTTGAATCAGATTTTGAATTTTTCAGATAATTCTTGTGAAAACTTTCTTCATCTTCAAATTGTGATCCAGAATTTTCATTTTTGGTGATATCTTTTTGTTTTTCTTCATCAAAACTTTTTCAATAACACCATTTACCAATTCTGACTCACAAACATCAGATTTGGTGTAAGTCATATTAATATCATCAGGCCCAAAATTCGCGGAGTGTATCTTGATATATTGGTGCATTGGCAGTAAGAATTGCTTTATATTTGGATGATGTAAGGACACCAATTATTGAGTGATAGGTAGTGTTTTTGTTGGTTTTATCAAAATAGGAAGGTAGTTGTGGGGGTTTTTTATAGCCAAAGCCATGATTGGAATAGAATTTTGCGAATGGTTGAAGAAGAAGATTTGGAGAAGAAAGTGGAAACTGCTTTGATGAATTTTGAATTCGAGACGGCGAGTAAAAGCTCTGTTTGGGGATGAAACTGGGTTTTATAAAGTGAAAAAGTGAATGCTGACGTGGCAGCGGTTTCAAAGATCTGACGGCTAACATCTGTCCACGTGGCAACCTCTGTTTGTGACAACCGGTAATTAACGCCTTATTATTACGCGATTAACAAATGTTTAAGGTGATAATAAATAGTGTTTAAGGCACGACTTAACTTAATTAGGCTTTTGGAATGCCTAGGAACGCCTATCTGACTTTACAGTGCGCGTATAGTGTTTTTCGGGAAATCTGCTGAGCGTTAAACGGTAACGAACTGACACTGGATGAAATACTGACAACGTCGTCGATTACGAAGTTTATACATGTAACATATACTTATGCATTACGTTTTGCGGAAATATTATGCTTTCAGATAACACAAAACGCAAACGCGAACGAAAAACGCGGAAACAGTAACGCACCGACAATCAACGACGAAACGGAAGCACCAGCCTCGAATTCTGTCTCGATATTAATATATTATGATATATTTGGCTTCCTTTTTTTTAAATTTTATTACCTGTAGTTGAAAACGGATCGAAAAACGAGTTAGAAACAATAGACGGAACATTTTACGCGTTTTAACGCGACGACGACCATACGCGTCTAAATACGATATACAACACAATTTTTAGCGCTTCGGTTGCAAAAACTCTATTTTACGACACTCGGGTGTGGAAACGGGCTTCGGAGATGCGATCGGGTCTCTCAAAACATTGGTAACGGGCTTGTGGGCCTGGGCCCAAGCCCATTTAAATCCCTAAATATAAAAAAAAACCCTTGTTACAAGAAATCAAACCCTAAACTCATTTCCTTCAAGTTTCAGCCGCTCACACCAGACCCTCCATTTCCTTTTCTCTGCATTTCATGGAGAAACCCTAACACTCCTCATATTCTTTCCCTGAGCACACAACCACACCCACAGACCCCTTAATCCCCCTCTCGTCACCACTACGGCGACCGGAGCCGAGTCCGACCGGTGCTCAGGTGACTCTTCATCCTCGACAAGCACCTCCGCACCCCTTTCTCCTCCCTGAAACCACCCACACCCTCCGCGTCTCTCTCTCGTGAACAGACCTCCACCTCCGACTAACCCCTGCTGTTCGGGTATGATGATGATGATGATTCACTGGTGAGAGATGAGGAGTGTGAAGACGAGACTTATTGGCGACAAAGAGTAAGAAAGATCGGAGAAAGGGTGTGACCGTAGTAGCAGCGCCGCCATTTGCGGCGGAGCGGCGGGGGTGCACTGATGACGGAGGTGCTCTCGTTCAACAAGTTATCCGGTAAGAATCAGCTATATTTTTTGTCTCCTTTTCCTTTTTTTGTGATCATAATGATGAAAATTTCTGCTAATTGAAGATGTGGATGATGGTGATGCCGACAGTGAACGGCTGTGGTGGCGATTATGTTAGATTTGACGTTGGGTTAGGTTTCGGGTTCGAGTTCAAGTCGACGCAGTCAGAATTCGGGCCGGGTCAACTCGGTCAAACCCGAGTCAACTCGGGTCAACACAATCAAACCAGTCAACAGTCAATGAGAAGTCCGGTTCTTGTTTTGGTTCGATTTCGGAGCATTTGGATCTCGTTTTAGTTCCGAGCACGGGTCAAGGCGGGTCAAGATCGGTCAACACCCGAGTCAACTCGGGTCAACAGCGGGTCAACTCAGTCAAGATGGTCAAACTTGGTCAAAGGTAGTCAGTGAAGACCCGGTAAAGTTTTAACGATGCGTTAAACTTTATATATAGATTCTAACTTTTTTTAGTCTACGCGAACCGAGCTTGAACCGCCATACTCTAGTTTATTTATTTTAGTGTTCGTTATATTTTGCGAAAGTTATATATATCTTGTTTGTTGATTTATTGGTTGAGTTTTTAAAAGAAAATGCGACGACTTTATTTGTCGGGTTGTTCGAAAAATAGAGGAAACGCTGCCCGATTTTTGTTAAAAACCCGTAATACAAAGCGTATTTATATGTATAAACGGCACTTGATAACTCACAAAACGCGTTTATAACCTTTCGACAAAAGTGGATTACAAGTCAACGAAAACACATTGAAACTCTTGTAACACTTTTATAAAATAAATATAATTAGTTATATTTATTTCGAACGTCGAAAATTATATTTTATAAAATAAATATGTCTTATATTTATTCCTAACGTCAACAATTCGATAATCGTATTTCAAAAGTCTAGTATTCGGAAAATAAATAACACAAATATAATTATTTATATTTATTTTGGGTGTCGACACTTCGATTACTCTTATAAAGATTATTCGTTTCAAACATCTAACCGAACACGGCACGCGTCGCACAATTATAACACCTTACTAACCGAGTTAGTTGATAACAAGTATATATATATTATATATACTTACACCTTACGAAAACTACGACTAGTCGTATCACTACTTCATATACACCATTATTCGCGACTACTAATACGACTTCGTATACACACACCTATATATATATATATATGATTATATACATAAATGTATATATATTTCCTAAATCACTCGGAAACTAAGTCGTTTCCGAGACTTAGCGTCATCCCGATTATGAATGGGATCAAATAACCATAGTTTGGTTATTTCAAACCAAAATAATAACCCCTTTATAGAATCGTTTAGTTAACGATTCGGTCGAGCTCGGACACGTAGTTTAGCTACGTTTAAACTAGAAACTGATGAGTTATTCCTTGATTAGGAACACTATAGTTGCACGCTAGCTAAATGCACGTTCTTGGAATGACACTACGGAAATACACTAAGCTAGCATTGCACAGGAATGTCAAGGTGAGTTCATAACCCCCACTTTTTACTGTTTTACATTTTTATAAATGTTTTCGGGGGTGGAAAGACATGCAAGTTTTGCAAAAATAAACAACTTTTCGATGAACGAAAACTCATATTTATAAACCGTGTTGCGAATGAATTTCAAGGGACTTAAATGGTTTACGAATGAGTTCAATCAAACATACCGGTTTTACAAATTTGATTTGCATATTACGAAACGTGCATGATTTTCTAATGGGTACGGGCGACACAGTCGAGGTGATTCGACACAGTCGAGGTGATTCGACACAGTCGAGGGGATTCGACACAGTCGAGGTTATTCGACACAGTCGAGGTGATTCACACAGTCGAGGTGATTTGACACAGTCGAGGTTATTCGACACAGTGGAAGTGATTCACACAGTCGAGGTGATTCGACACAGTCGAGGTGATTCGACACTAAAAATCGTCTACACAGGTTGAGTACTTCCTATGTCGTCGCATACGTTAATGTCCTCGCGAAACATTAACGATCAACCTGTTCATAGACGCTTTACATACCCATTTACAACACTTAAACTTTCATGTATTCATAAGATTCATTTGATGGAAACTCACAAATACATGAATTACAAACTTTGGTAACGTTTTTCAAGTTATACCTAAGTAAGAGGAAGCGCTGATCCTGCTTACAAAGGTTCGTTTGGGCTCGGCCCATTCTCTCTCGTGCAATGCACAAACACCCTCATGGGCTAGACTCACAGTCCTTATATATCATGCCAAGAAAATGATTTTTCTATATTTTCTCAACAACTTTTAAACCGGTTATCAAAAAGATTTATTTTAAATCTTTTCAAAACAAACTATGAACTCGCTCAACATTATGTTGACTTTTTCGCATGTTCTTTCTCAGGTTGCATTATCAAAACTATGGAACGGTTGGAATAGGAGAACCCATGGGAATTCGAGTACTTAGCAGGCGTTAAATTTCTAGAAGTCTTAGCTATTTGCTTCCGCTGTGTAATGAAGATACCAGTCCAGTCACGCCATGCTCTGATATTTTCGGGGTGTGACAGATTGGTATCAGAGCTATAGGTTTCAGCGAATTTAGGTTTCTGTAGAGATACCTAGGCTTTAACCTCACTTTCCTCTGGGGACTTAGATTATTAAGACTTGGACACATACAGAACGCCTAGGACTGAATATGGGTTTCCAACCGTTGCCGAAAACAATGAGTCAACATTTATGGTTTTAAACATACACAAGTGTTGTGTTGGATACACGGTACATGAACCGATTACATATAGTAAGCAAAACTTTGAGAGTTTTGGATAACAGGCATTTAGGACCTTTGTAAAGCTTATGTCGAAACTCACTAAAGGTCCTCACTTAGAAACCGTGACTAACAACTCAGGCAAACGCTATTATCTATTTGTCTATGCTATTTTAATTACCCGAGCAGGTAATCTATGTGGAACGAAACGCTAGGGCGCGAATACACGTGAAACTTAAACTATACGTCAACGGACGTTGAAATACATCACACACAACTTTCGAGGCAAGGCCTTTGGAAAAAAAAAATGATTGAGCATGACAACAACGATGCTAACCCCGTCAGTGGGAGAACTACTGGTCGAAAGCGGCAAATTGGCAAGTGAACCTGCAAACGACACGAATCACACTGAGGTACGCTTAAACAAGATTTCACAACAGTCGATGCTTAGTCTGAAGAGACTTACAATGGTTGGCGCTGCAAAAGAAGTCACATGTCTTCGCATCCCCCCTACTTCATTCATAGCGATTATGCTACGTACAACATTCTATGGTAATGTCACATAATAACCAATCATCATGTGAACTTCCAGGTAAAGTCCTTAAACTTCTTTTGTGGAAATTCTGACTTTTGCATATAGCGAGTAGACTTTCATATCTCTACTCCCCCTAATGATCCTTGCATCACGAAAATTTTCTTTCATAATAGCGAATACTCATTTGCTTCATTCTTGACGAATTCATATGTTACACATGCGTTATTTGTTAAGCATGTGGCTTCACTTGAAATTGTTGCTTTATCAAGTTCAAATATTATTTCGCTATCTTCACTCCTTGCATTGTGATCTAGCTAAACCACATTATTGCATAATGTTGACTCTTTGATATCGAGTCAACGAAACTCGTTGAAACTCCTTTCTTTTCAAGCTACATACATGGTTTTTCGTTGTAACCATGACAAAACTTTCTTGTTGATACATGTAATCATTGTTGAATTGCGTTTAACCCACGTTCTCAATTGATTAAACTTGCTCGTTATATATATTCGATTCAAGATTCCGTATGATGGATTGAAGCCATCATATTCGAAATAATCCCAACAAGCACTTCATTTGCCTTGAACCATAACAGGCTTGTTTGGTCTTTGACTTCATTGAATCGTTTCTTTGGTCACGATCACCTTGTGGTGGCGTTTTTCACAAGTTTGAAGCTTGCGCTAATCTCGTTGCTCACCTCATGTACGAATTTAATTATTTATTTATTTGTTTATTGATATTAAATCCTCTTTGTTGACTATTCATATTAAAGCAGTCTTAATACAATCGTGTATTAAGACAATGGTACACAAGTTCATGCCATACTTTGGTGTACCTCTTAACGGTTCTTTCAGCATCGGTCGAACATTTTGTGATGTTTATTGCTTTTTCATTTTCGATTGAAAAACATTATTTATTTGTTTCAATATTAATTGAAAATCCTATGAGATTTGTTTTTACTTCGTTGAATCTTCCATCTGATTTCAAAACAGGTGATATTTGTTCGATCACCGCTATTGTTGAATTGTTTCATTCACTACGACACCTTGTGGCGTCGGTATAAACTTGTAGCTTGTGCTAATCACGATCAGTTGTTCATGCGAAATTATATATACTTTTCGTTTGACTCATCATTTAAATGGTCTTAATGCAACTATGTATTAGGACGATGATACACCAGGTTCGGTTGTATTTCATTTCGGTGTATCCTTGCAATTCAACAATGTCAACACATTGATTTTATCTTATTCATTTATTGGTTCATTAGTTGACAAATCATTTCATGATACTATCCATTTGTGCTTGTTGGTTAAAGTTTCAATCATACAACAACCAACGCAAGTTTCCGTTGGTAGTAAATTCTATTGTTTCAAAAAAATTGATTTGTATAATGTGAATGTTCATTCGGAATTCTATTGGTTGAAATTCCTCTTTTGTTGAACCCCGTAAACTTGGTCACATTAGTGACAGTATCACTACGCTTCATTCACTCGACATCGATTTCTGGAACAAACTCAGTTGAACAGTTGGGTTCTTTTTTATGCAAAATGTCCTTACACTCACGTAATATGAATAAGTCTTGATTTGATTACGTGGTCATTCACTTTGGTATTATTCGGACTTACCTTGGAACGACATAACTCTGAGGAGATGACATAGACTAAATTTCGAGGACGAAATTTCTGTAACAGGGGGAGAATGTGACAACCGGTAATTAACGCCTTATTATTACGCGATTAACAAATGTTTAAGGTGATAATAAATAGTGTTTAAGGCACGACTTAACTTAATTAGGCTTTTGGAATGCCTAGGAACGCCTATCTGACTTTACAGTGCGCGTATAGTGTTTTTCGGGAAATCTGCTGAGCGTTAAACGGTAACGAACTGACACTGGATGAAATACTGACAACGTCGTCGATTACGAAGTTTATACATGTAACATATACTTATGCATTACGTTTTGCGGAAATATTATGCTTTCAGATAACACAAAACGCAAACGCGAACGAAAAACGCGGAAACAGTAACGCACCGACAATCAACGACGAAACGGAAGCACCAGCCTCGAATTCTGTATCGATATTAATATATTATGATATATTTGGCTTCCTTTTTTTTTAAATTTTATTACCTGTAGTTGAAAACGGATCGAAAAACGAGTTAGAAACAATAGACGGAACATTTTACGCGTTTTAACGCGACGACGACCATACGCGTCTAAATACGATATACAACACAATTTTTAGCGCTTCGGTTGCAAAAACTCTATTTTACGACACTCGGGTGTGGAAACGGGCTTCGGAGATGCGATCGGGTCTCTCAAAACATTGGTAACGGGCTTGTGGGCCTGGGCCCAAGCCCATTTAAATCCCTAAATATAAAAAAAAAACCCTTGTTACAAGAAATCAAACCCTAAACTCATTTCCTTCAAGTTTCAGCCGCTCACACCAGACCCTCCATTTCCTTTTCTCTGCATTTCATGGAGAAACCCTAACACTCCTCATATTCTTTCCCTGAGCACACAACCACACCCACAGACCCCTTAATCCCCCTCTCGTCACCACTACGGCGACCGGAGCCGAGTCCGACCGGTGCTCCGGTGACTCTTCATCCTTGACAAGCACCTCCGCACCCCTTTCTCCTCCCTGAAACCACCCACACCCTCCGCGTCTCTCTCTCGTGAACAGACCTCCACCTCCGACTAACCCCTGCTGTTCGGGTATGATGATGATGATGATTCACTGGTGAGAGATGAGGAGTGTGAAGACGAGACTTATTGGCGACAAAGAGTAAGAAAGATCGGAGAAAGGGTGTGACCGTAGTAGCAGCGCCGCCATTTGCGGCGGAGCGGCGGGGGTGCACCGATGACGGAGGTGCTCTCGTTTAACAAGTTATCCGGTAAGAATAAGCTATATTTTTCGTCTCCTTTTCCTTTTTTTGTGATCATAATGATGAAAATTTCTGCTAATTGAAGATGTGGATGATGGTGATGCCGACAGTGAACGGCTGTGGTGGCGATTATGTTAGATTTGACGTTGGGTTAGGTTTCGGGTTCGAGTTCAAGTCGACGCAGTCAGAATTCGGGCCGGGTCAACTCGGTCAAACCCGAGTCAACTCGGGTCAACACAATCAAACCAGTCAACAGTCAATGAGAAGTCCGGTTCTTGTTTTGGTTCGATTTCGGAGCATTTGGATCTCGTTTTAGTTCCGAGCACGGGTCAAGGCGGGTCAAGATCGGTCAACACCCGAGTCAACTCGGGTCAACAGCGGGTCAACTCAGTCAAGATGGTCAAACTTGGTCAAAGGTAGTCAGTGAAGACCCGGTAAAGTTTTAACGATGCGTTAAACTTTATATATAGATTCTAACTTTTTTTAGTCTACGCGAACCGAGCTTGAACCGCCATACTCTAGTTTATTTATTTTAGTGTTCGTTATATTTTGCGAAAGTTATATATATCTTGTTTGTTGATTTATTGGTTGAGTTTTTAAAAGAAAATGCAACGACTTTATTTGTCGGGTTGTTCGAAAAATAGAGGAAACTCTGCCCGATTTTTGTTAAAAACCCGTAATACAAAGCGTATTTATATGTATAAACGACACTTGATAACTCACAAAACGCGTTTATAACCTTTCGACAAAAGTGGATTACAAGTCAACGAAAACACATTGAAACTCTTGTAACACTTTTATAAAATAAATATAATTAGTTATATTTATTTCGAACATCGAAAATTATATTTTATAAAATAAATATGTCTTATATTTATTCCTAACGTCAACAATTCGATAATCGTATTTCAAAAGTCTAGTATTCGGAAAATAAATAACACAAATATAATTATTTATATTTATTTTGGGTGTCGACACTTCGAATACTCTTATAAAGATTATTCGTTTCAAACATCTAACCGAACACGGCACGCGTCGCACAATTATAACACCTTACTAACCGAGTTAGTTGATAACAAGTATATATATATTATATATACTTACACCTTACGAAAACTACGACTAGTCGTATCACTACTTCATATACACCATTATTCGCGACTACTAATACGACTTCGTATACACACACCTATATATATATATATATGATTATATACATAAATGTATATATATTTCCTAAATCACTCGGAAACTAAGTCGTTTCCGAGACTTAGCGTCATCCCGATTATGAATGGGATCAAATAACCATAGTTTGGTTATTTCAAACCAAAATAATAACCCCTTTATAGAATCGTTTAGTTAACGATTCGGTCGAGCTCGGACACGTAGTTTAGCTACGTTTAAACTAGAAACTGATGAGTTATTCCTTGATTAGGAACACTATAGTTGCACGCTAGCTAAATGCACGTTCTTGGAACGACACTACGGAATTACACTAAGCTAGCTTTGCACAGGAATGTCAAGGTGAGTTCATAACCCCCACTTTTTACTGTTTTACATTTTTATAAATGTTTTCGGGGGTGGAAAGACATGCAAGTTTTGCAAAAATAAACAACTTTTCGATGAACGAAAACTCATATTTATAAACCGTGTTGCGAATGAATTTCAAGGGACTTAAATGGTTTACGAATGAGTTCAATCAAACATACCGGTTTTACAAATTTGATTTGCATATTACGAAACGTGCATGATTTTCTAATGGGTACGGGCGACACAGTCGAGGTGATTCGACACAGTCGAGGTGATTCGACACAGTCGAGGGGATTCGACACAGTCGAGGTTATTCGACACAGTCGAGGTGATTCGACACAGTCGAGGTGATTCGACACAGTCGAGGGGATTCGACACAGTCGAGGTTATTCGACACAGTCGAGGTGATTCACACAGTCGAGGTGATTTGACACAGTCGAGGTTATTCGACACAGTGGAAGTGATTCACACAGTCGAGGTGATTCGACACAGTCGAGGTGATTCGACACTAAAAATCGTCTACACAGGTTGAGTACTTCCTATGTCGTCGCATACGTTAATGTCCTCGCGAAACATTAACGATCAACCTGTTCATAGACGCTTTACATACCCATTTACAACACTTAAACTTTCATGTATTCATAAGATTCATTTGATGGAAACTCACAAATACATGAATTACAAACTTTGGTAACGTTTTTCAAGTTATACCTAAGTAAGAGGAAGCGCTGATCCTGCTTACAAAGGTTCGTTTGGGCTCGGCCCATTCTCTCTCGTGCAATGCACAAACACCCTCATGGGCTAGACTCACAGTCCTTATATATCATGCCAAGAAAATGATTTTTCTATATTTTCTCAACAACTTTTAAACCGGTTATCAAAAAGATTTATTTTAAATCTTTTCAAAACAAACTATGAACTCTCTCAACATTATGTTGACTTTTTCGCATGTTCTTTCTCAGGTTGCATTATCAAAACTATGGAACGGTTGGAATAGGAGAACCCATGGGAATTCGAGTACTTAGCAGGCGTTAAATTTCTAGAAGTCTTAGCTATTTGCTTCCGCTGTGTAATGAAGATACCAGTCCAGTCACGCCATGCTCTGATATTTTCGGGGTGTGACACTGTTGGGGTAATGAAGGACAGTTGTTTGGATACCACTGTTGGGCAACGACAGTGGTTGGGAACAGTGAAATAAATAGTGGCTGATTTTAGTCTATCAGTGGATAGACATCAGTGGTTGAGACCAATAGTTGTTTGATAAAAAGTGGTCCAAGCAGTGGTAAATGGAAAACAGTGGATACCTTTCAGCAGTGGATGAATTTTTAGCCAATTAGAGTTTTGAAAAACAGTGGTTAGGGACAGGGTTTTATGGATTCATGAAATTTTTTTCATTTTAAGCTATTTTTAAGGAAAGATTTTTTATTTTGTGAAAACATTTGAATGTTTTTTATTCATGGAAAACAAAGTTTTGCCTTTTAATCCATGTTCAGTATGCAAATCCGTATAGATCAAGCTTTCAAAGGTAGATGTGTCTAAAGCTTTTGTCAACACATCTGCCAGCTGATCCTTAGTTGGAACATGATATAGAGAAATCAAACCTTTTTCATAGCAATCCCTCACAAAATGATGTGTGATGTCAATGTGTTTGGTGGTTGAATGGGATACTGGATTTTGAATGATGTTTTCAGTTGCTTGACTATCTGACATGAGAGGAGTCTATCGAACAGTTACACCAAAATCCAACAAGTGGTTTTGAAGCCACAAAAGTTGGGTTGTACAGCTTGCAGCAACTATATATTCTGCTTCAGCAGTGGATGTGGAACCAACTGCTTGCTTTTTACTTTGCCAAGATACTAAGCAATTGCCTAGAAATTGACACCCTCCTGATGTGAACTTCCTTGTTGTGTTGCATCCAGCAAAATCACTATCTGAAAAACCTGAAAGCTTGATATTCCCATTAGCAGGATACCGGATACCAAGTGTGGGAGCACCTTTTATGTATCTGAATATTCTTTTTACAGCAATGATATTAGACTTCCTAGGTGCTGAATGGGATCTTGCACAAACATATGTTGCAAACATGATGTCTGCCCTTGATGTAGTTGATCAACCAAGTCATCGTTTTCATCAATAGTGACAAGCTTGTTGCCATGGGTGTACTACATGGTTTACAATCATTCGTCTCAAATTTGTTTAAAAGTCCTTTTACATATTTGCTTTGGAGAATGAATGTTCCATTTTGCAACTGCTTAACTTGGAGACCAAGAAAGCATTGGAGTTCACCCATGGCACTCATCTCAAACTCTGATGTCATGAGTTTTCTGAACTCTTCAAACATGGAGGTACATGTGGATCCAAAGATGATGTCATCAACATAAATTTGGACAATCATCAGATCCCTTCCTTTCCATTTCAAAAACAATGTTTTGTCAATTTTACCCCTTGTAAACCCAATGGAAATTAGAAAGGTGGAAAGAGTTTCATACCAGGCTCTAGGTGCTTGTTTCAAGCCATACAAAGCTTTGTTGAGCTTGTAGACATGATTAGGATAAATTGCATCTTCAAAACCAGGAGGTTGACAAACATATACCTCCTCTTGAATCTTTCCATACAGAAATGCACATTTTATATCTATTTGGTACACCTTGATGTTGTGGTTGACAGCAAAGGTTAAGAACAATCTGATGGCTTCAAGTCTTGCCAAAGGAGCAAAGGTTTCAACATAATCTATGCCCTCTTCTTGTCTAAACCTTGAACCACTAACCTGGCTTTGTTTTCTTACAACAATGCCCCTTTCATCAGTTTTGTTTTTGAAGACCCACTTTGTGCCAATTGGACATACATCCTTTAGCAGTGGTACAAGTTCCAATACTTGTTGTCTTTTAAACTGTTGGAGCTCCTTTTGCATAGCTTCTACCCAACTATTGTCTTTCAAAGCCTCTTGGTACTTAACTAGTTGGATGAGTGATAGAAAGCCAACAAAAAGACAGATGTTTTAGGATTGACTTCTAGTGAGAACCCCTTCACTGATGTTACCAATGATTTGGTCTGGTGGATGAGATTTAAGGAAGATTAGATCCCCCTTGTATGGAACAATGGCACTGAATGGTTAAGGCTGCAGATGTGAATCATCTGAGCTAACATCTGTTGGCAATTTCGACGAGCCAACATCTGTTGGAGATGGAGGTGAGGAATAGGAGGAATGGGTGTGGCACAATGTTGGCTTTTATCCACCGATGATGGATTTTTGCCAATAGATCTTGGACTTGATTAAGTGGCAGAGGTTTGATCAACAACTATTGATGCAGCAGTGACAGAGTTTTTGCAGCTGTATTGAACATCTGCTTCTCTGGTGGTGGAAGTGACTTTGTATTATGGAATCACAATGTCAAACCCATGATATTGTGAGAAACATTGTGGTGTACCTGCAGGGTTAGTCTTGACAGACACATCTTCAAATGTAAATTTATCAAGGTTAAACAGTTCAGCAGGATTTGCTGGGATTTTTAATGATGAAAGTCCATTGAACTTTACATTCAAGGTCTCTTCCACACACCTAGTCCTTGTGTTAAACACTTTATAGGCCTTGGCAGTGGTTGAGTATCCCAGAAAATAACCACAGTCCAGTTCGGCTGCAAATTTTGAAATTAAATCTTCTATGTTTAGAATAAAACATGGGTAGCCAACGATTTTGAAATATGAGATCAGTGGTTTGATCTTGAACAGAGTTTCATAGGCAGTCTTTTGATGCCTGGGGTTGATTAAAACTCTGTTCTGCACATAACAAGCAGTGTTACATCTTCTGCCCAAAAAGTTAAGGGTAAACCTAAGTCTGAGAGCATTGTTCTGGCAGCTTCTATAAAAGTTCTGTTTTTCCTTTCAACCACCCCATTTTGTTCTGGTGTTCTTGGGATGCTGTACTGCCTTACAATCCCTTTTGACACATAGAACTCATCCAACTCCTTGATTCTAAACTCTGTTCCATTATCACTTCTAAAGACTTTTATTGGCAAGTCAAATAAGTTTTCAATTGGTTTCACAAAGTCTTGCAAAATACCTGCAGTCTCATCCTTAAAGTGCAAAAAGTAAGTCCATGTAAACCTTGAAAAATCATCAACAATAACAAGACAATATGTTTCTTTTTCAAACCCATGATTTTTACAAGGGCAAAAAAGTCCATGTGCAACATTTGTAAACATTGGGTTGTTTTGGACTCTTCAATGGACTTGTGTGAGCTTTTATGTTGTTTTCCTTTTAAGCATGAAACACAATGCTCATCACAAGTGAAAAGTTTTGGTGGGAGACCTCTTACAAGGCCTTGTTTTGAGAGTGTGGTGATAGTTTTAAGATTTGTGTGCCCAAGTCTCCTGTGGGATAGTTCTGTCTCTTTGGTAGAGGCATCTGAGAACAGATGTAACACCCTGTGTTTCGAAGTCAAAGTCAAAGTCAAGATTGAAGTCAAAGGAAGAAAAGATTGCTAATTGCGATCTGTCTCTCCATGCTCAATTCCTGTTTTGACTTCTTTGACTCGTAGATAGTCTAATTTATGCTTTGCGTTAGTTGTATTATGTGGAGTAATTGTTAAGAATCACAGTAATCGATGTATATTTATCGCTATGAAACGCTTTACGACTATGAACAATAGAAAGTAACAATGCGATAAACTTATCTAAACACTAATCAATCTAACTTAATTAACATCAAAATCGCAATCGAACTCGCAACTCGAATTACGCACTTTGATTATTGTTATACATGTGTGTGCCTTATGTGTTACTTGTGCATGTTTATTTATGTTATGTGTGGTGATCAATCGAAACGCAATCAAAACTCAATCACAATCGAACTAAATCGAAATCGAACTATGATAATTAGTGGAGAAGAGATAGTGCGAGATATGAGTAGTTGGGATTAAAAGTAATTTGAATAGGAAACCCTATCGCATTCGCATCGCTCGCAATCGCAATCGAAACGGAAAAACTCGTCAAAAAAATTGACTGATCGATCAGGCAGCTGACCGATCAACCAGCTGTCCGCTCGAACAGTAGTTCGATCGACAAGCCCTTTCCTCTTTGGGTAACTCTATAAATACCCATGTCACTTTCACACTTTCTACTTTTGGCAACTCTCTGTCCGACCAGCGCCTTCACCTTGCTTTTTCTCCGATTTCTCTCAATTCCGGTAAGATCTCGTCCTAAATCTTGTACTTCCTTAATCTACACGCACTCCTACACCTTTCTATCTTTTGAATCTTAACTTTTAACCGTGAAATCATCAAGATTCAAGGCATGCTAGGATGACGTCATCATGTGTTATTGAAGAACTTCATGTTTTGGCCTCAATCCACCAAGAATAACTTGGATCTAACCAAATTCCATATAAACAAACAAAGATCTTACATAGATCTAAACATATTCACAAGAAAAGGTTTGACAGATGGTTTTTCCAACTTTCTTTCAACTCTTTTACACTCAATGCACTCAAAACCGATAGAATCAGAGCTTGTGCCGACTCACTACTCATTTTTGTGGTTATGTTGGTTCAAGATCTGGATTCTATCCTAGAGACTACCGATTCTGGGTTAAACATGGAACACCGTCTCGAACCGTTAACTGACCGGGTTGGGTGATTCCTGTCCGATCAGGGGTACCAAGTATTGACAAAACGTCTCGATAAAATGACAAACAATCAAAACAACCAAGTGTAAGATGAACAGGATGACCAGGACGGGGTGCCGTCCGATCGGACCGCTGTCAGATCGGATAGCCAAATCGTACGACTGGGCAATCCAAACAACTTACACCTTGGGTCCCACACTTAACGATTTTTTTTTGCAAATCTATGAAGTCTGATTGTTGAACAAATTATTGTCCGATCGGACTACCATCCGATCGAACTGCCATCCGTATTATGAAACATTTAAACTTCCACACTTAAACAATTTTCAACATGTTCAATGTACAAAGGATGCCACCTGATCGAACGACCATCTGCTCGAGTGACAACCTGCTGCGAACTTGTTCTCACTGAAGTACCTAGCCAAACAGGTTACTGTCCGATCGAACGACCTTTCGATCGACCGACCTGAAAGGTAGAGATACTTCAATGTTTTCAAAAAGCTACAACAAAAACCTCAAAGTGTAGGTCCCCGTAATTCGAGTGAGATTGATATCACCGGGAGACTTGCAACAATTCAGCACAAGTCAAGCCATCATACACAAACACATCTTTCCCAACGGAAGAAATAATCCACTCGAAAGGTCACCCGACCGGATGACCATCCGAGCGGACTACCAATCGAACGAACGACTGTCTGATCGGACTACCGTCCGATCGAACTGCTGTCCTACCCACACACACCTTGCATCGTTTTACGCGTCACTTATCGTTATGCTATCAATCTATTCGGGCTAACCCTACTCTCTAGCGCTCCCTTCAATCCACCAATCGCTGTGAGTATACTCGATCCCTTTTTTGCTTTACGCACTTTTGGGTGTTACATACGTTACTTATTCTAAATAACATCGAACACACTACGCAATACATTTAACGTTAACCGTTACCGCATGTTATACGTGACTTAATGAATGCTTGTTTGTTATGTTTACACATGAAATGCTGTCTACCTGCCTTAGCAACGATAGTACTATAGTTTGGACTCAGCACCCGCTCACACGGGGGTTGTTAAGGACAATTATTTGCATGGATTACAGTGGTGATCATGTATTACGAACTGCCATGGGCTGTCAACCCGCAGTCATTGGTATCGATAGGTTCATGTCGATAACTAACATGCTTCGTTTTACTTAGTGTATGTGCTGGTTATGCGTAAACTATTTCGAACTCTATATGCTATTATCAAACTTGTATGCTCGCCTTTACACTATGTGTATTGACTTTTATTTTAATGTATGTGACAGGTGCTTAAGATGCCTATTTGCTTGGAAATCAAGGCTAGGAATGAATCCTAGAAACCAACAAATAGTTGTCTGTACTAATGAAACCTGAGTTGTCGGAACAAAACTATTTGACTTTTTGTCTGTAATAATTACGTTATCTTTTATGACATGGTATGGGACGTGTTGTTTTAAATAATTGGTAATTGTAGTTGTTATGGAAACTTCTGGACAATCTGTTTCGCTCAGTGCTACGCCCCGATGTTTCCGCCATCGGTTGGGGTGTGACAGATTGGTATCAGAGCCATAACTATAGGGAATTAGGCAAGACTCGACCTAGTCCGGGTCGATGTCTTAGAGACCTAGTCTATAGTTAGGAACCAACAGACCGACTCGTGCATTCCTCGCTATTCTCGCCTACGCTACACTATCACTGCAATCGAATTTTCAATTATGAATAAGCGATTAAGATTAGATTAGGTGTGAAAACTGCAAACTCTCGATTAAATTGTTGGTTTGATCTGTATTTATCAATAAAACGCGAGAATTCGCGTTAAACTAAGAGTGAAATCCATACTTTAGCGCGAATTTTCGTCTCTATTTTATCAAAATAGGAAAGAAGCTGTTAAGCTAAGGGTGAAACCCTAACCTTGACGACTTGTTCCGACTTTTACTTGGTTTTACAAAACTCTCACCAAAGTCTCGACGGACTCCAACGACCTAAAGTCACAATACGACTAAAGGGATGCGTGTCGAACGCCCAAGAATCGAGGCAAAAGCACGATCCTGAAAGTCAAAATGTGTACGACAAGTCCTTGAGAATAGTCGAATCACTTTGGATAGTTAATGTCTAATAGCCGCAGACAATCTATTTTCTCGATTTTTATGAGTTTCGATTCTAAGCTCGCAATTGCCGACTCTGATACTCGTTGATTTTATGTGAAGTTTATGTGTTTATATGGTTTGTGCTTATTTGTTAGCGTTTTGAGATATCACTAGTTTCAATTTAACACCTCTTGCCTCTGCTGATCTCACAACACTCGCTACATTCCGCTGACAAATCGCTAAATTATGGACAGCCTCATGCTATGTTATACGCTTATACTATGCTAATCGCTATGCTAAACGCGATCTCTATATTCGAACGCTCGCGAACCTTGAATAATAAAGGAACACGTATGACACGTATAGATGAATAAGTACAAAATATAGTGTGGTTTCTATGAATTACGTGCTTCTGTGCTCTACATGATTTTGTGCTTCTATGTGCTTATGTGCCTCTGTGATTATGTGCCTATGTGACTATGTGATTAATGTGTTCCTGAGCTTTAGTAAGTGTTAGACGTGTGAGGTGAGATTCGATTATGACGTGTCTGAGACCTATGATGATGTCTGTTGCAGACAATGTCAACTGGACCATCATCTGGACCTTGTCACCCACGACTCACTCGCCAAGAACAGAGGGACAAACGCCTTGCTGCCATCGGTCACACCCCGATATTTCCACCTATTACCGGTGGGCCCGGTGGGGAGTATCGTGACGTAGTTGATATCATCATAGTCAAACAACACAAATTTAAATGCACAGTGGGAGCAAAAGATAGATTCATTTCAACTAAATAAATTGTAATATTAACTATCACAAAATAGTTGAAACAGATCCACAGGCGGATCAAAAGAAAAAGGAAATTATTCAACAGACTTTAACATCTAGAGCTTGCGAGACTTGATTATTGATTCCTGGAGTAGCCAGCCTATTACGTATAGTACCTGCACTTAGCCTTTTTGGAAAATACGTCAGTTTACACTGGTAAATACAACTTAACTGACTCATTTTGAAAATGTTTAAAAATTGATTTGAATGCACTTAGGCAAAAATATCTTTTATAACTTGGGACAATTATTTAAAGTAATATTGTATACAGTTTTACTTATTTGTCGTCCATCAGGGCCGGTTTGTAGGGCCGGACAAGATTAACTGACACGCCACAGGTATAATGCCCACAAGGTTGATTCCTTTAAGTGGATTACCAGTTTTTACATAGTGCAACTGTCAGGTGTATGCCTACACCCCGTGCTTAGGTCGTGGCCATTTCTTTAAATGATGCCAAGGATGTCCGGGACATGGTCATTTAACCCCCAAAGGCCATACACCAAATAATACAGATTAAAACGAGTTATGTAAATACATCAATCACAATCCGATTTAAATGACTACACACCCGACCAAGCGGTACTTTTATAGTACCGTATCCCAAGCCCGTATAAGGAAAATAAGTTAAGAGTATTTACCTGAGCAAAGTATAAATCAAATACAGCAAGTGCACGTAGCTTTTACTGGGCTCCTAATCTGGAACGAAGGTTTTTAATAACCTATTAGAATCCTAACGGGTCTTTAATTAAGCTTAGACTTAGACCGGTTAGTTTTCAAAAGGAAGACACGGTTCAAACGCATGATACAGCGAAGACCGGTTTAGAATGTGGTTTTGACCCGACAAGCTTGGATACTTATTTAATATGGGTAAACTAAACACATTCTGGATCTTGAGACAAAAATGATAAGGTTTGACCCGTTTCGGCTAATTTATGCAAACTAGTCACACAAGCCGATCCGAACGCAAAAAGTGCGTAACGGGTCACCAAAAGAATCATAGATAGGTTTCCTAAGTTAATATGCCTTAAATATGTTGTGACATTAGTAAGATATCTTCTATTATGCCTCATATGAATTTAAACTCAAATTATGCCCCGTAAGGGCATTTTGGTCATTTAAAAGGTTATAAAAGGGTTTAAATATAAATATGAGTTTTGGGTCTGACGTAATCAGCAAAAATACTTAATTTACTAAGTTATATCAGTAGGGTATAACCTATATGTGAAATTTATCATTTCTAACCATATTATGCACCGAAGGGGCATTTTGGTAATTTCACCTAAGGTTTAAAGGTCAAATCTGGAAATCTGAGTTTAAAAATTTTGCTTACTGCTAAAGTATAAAAATTTACTTAAAACATCAGTAGGTATCAAGTCTTATATATCTAAAATGGTTTTAATACATACTATGCGCTTAAAACACGTAAAAAGGCGATTTTAAGCGATTTCCGGGTTTTACAAGAGAAGCTGATATTTTTATTATTCCAGAAGGATTACAATATTCTATTTATCATATTGGATCAGTAGAAAAAGGTTTGGTATCAAAAGGATTGGTAAAACTAATTTTATGGCTTAAAAGGGCAAAACCGACAATTACCGGATCAAGCTTAGAACTCTATGTTATGCTTAGCCTAAAAATAAATAAAAATCTCCAAAAAATCCCAAAATATTATTTTATATCAGTGGGTAACAAATTTGGTATCAAAAATCGGGTTTAGATAGGCTATACACTAATTACACCGTTTATTTACTAAAAAGCTTTCTAATTACGCTATTGAGCATAACTCCTAATCTGGACCTCAAACTGATGTCAAATTTTTGGTAAAAGTTTATAAATTAGTAACTAAGGTTTCTATTCTTTTATATTTTCAAAAATCATGTTTTAAGATCATATGGGCATAATAGTCAACATTTAAGCATTTAACGGAAACATGCATATGAACCGGATAACTAGGGAACCAAGTTGTATAATCACATAGGGTTATACTTATATGAAACCTGGTCCTAATAAAACTCTAAGACATTTCTAACTATGCTCTAATGGGTCAGAACTGAAAGTCAAAGCAAAAGTCTACTTTTGCGACTTTCGGTTCCGAACCAAGCTTAAACTGAAAATTGTCGAGTTGAACATGTTTAGACATGCTCTTACATTAATTACCAAGTTATATTAATGACAAAATAGGTTGCATAGCTTCTACATTGTTAATTATGCATTTATTTGAAAATAAGCTTTCTGTTGACTTTTTGAGATTAACTTTGACCCGACAATTGACCTAGTTAGAGTGGGAATCAGAGGGTGCCCTTTTAAGGGTTTATTGCCCGCATAATTACCCACTCATAGGTATTTTCAATTTGGACTTTGACTGGACAAATTAAGATTAATGACGAAGTTAAATCTTAATTACGACGGTTTGACTTTAGGCTAATTAACTAAGCAAAACTGAATTAAGGAAGGTTAATGACACTTACCAAGGTCCTATGCACGACTAATGATCACTAGGAAGGGTGCTTGAGCTCCAAAAATCTCCAGAAGAAGAGTTGTGAAGGTTTGCAAGTGAATGATCAAATGGTGCAACAAGTGGGTTCTTATATAGGAGTTTGATTCATCAAGATCATGCCACAATAGCCTATAGATGTTCCTTGATCACTTCCAGGTGTCCCTAGGCATGGGAAAACCATCAAACAAGCCCCTAGAATCGAATACAAGGTTTCTTGCTGAACTCGCACCTGTGCATGAATTTTGACCAGCTAAGGCCATCGAGTAGCGCGACGGCAGAGGGGGTTTCTGGTGGCGCTACGCCAGCATGTGGGTAACCAGCCAAATAAGTTTCAAAACTTGGCAGATTTAACCCCTGGACCTTAAATAGTGGTTTTAACTTATTATTTTGCACTTTTAACCCTCCAACTTGATTTCTAAGGACCCTAAGTTATAAACAAACTTGGTTAAGTCCTTGGTTAACTTTGTGATCACCCGAAAAGCCTTGAATTTCAACGTTGACGCTTTTAACCCCTCGTATACGAATATTATCATAACTTTCTCATACTTTATCGAAACCTTGTGAAATTTTTATCACTTATTCTAGTGAGTTTAATTTGTCGTTACAAAGCTTCGGGTTCGCTAAAAGGTCACTCAGAGGTGTACTTTAAACATGTTGACACATTTAACCACTGTAGTTTGTAATCTCCCATTTCTTTCATAATTAGCTTCGTATGATCCATGATTCATTCGTTTAAGGGTATAAACATCGTGTAGGGTTGTTGAAAGATATATTTATCCATTGTTGACACTTTGAACCCTTTTATTCACATACTTTCCTTGTTTGTCAACTTTAGTCCCTCTAAAGTGATATTTTACATGTTTAAAGCTCATGACACGTGTCGATATATTACTGGACATGAATTTTCTAGGTGTTACATCCTCACCCCCTTAAAAGAAATCTCGACCTCGAGATTTACTGAAATAAATGAGGGCACCTTTCTTTCATTGTGGACTCTACCTCCCACGTGTACTCGGGACCTCTACGGGCATCCCATTTAACCTTTACAATAGGCACATGCTTCCTTCGAAGCTTCTTTACCTGCCGATCCTCAATCGACAAAGGTTTTTCCACAAATTTCAGGCTCTCATCAATATGCACATCCGTATGTGGTATGACTAGCGATTCATCAGCTAGACATTTCTTCAGATTGCAGATGTGGAATACATTGTGAATACCAACTGAGCTCTTCAGGTAAGTTTAACTTATAAACCATTATTCCTACGCATTCGATGATCTCAAATGGTCCTATATACCTCGGGCTTAGCTTACCTTGCTTACCAAATCGCATCACACCCTTCCAGGGTGATACTTTAAGCAAGACTTTATCACCAACCTCAAACTTTAGAGGTTTTCGCCTTTTATCAGCATAACTTTTCTGCCTATCCCTGGCAGCTTTCAGGCGGTCACGAATCTGGACAATCTTGTCCATTGTTTCAAAGACTATGTCAGGTCCTGATAACTGAGCTTCTCCTACTTCTACCCAACAGATAGGCGTTCTGCATTTCCTACCATATAATGCCTCAAAAGGCGCAGCCTGAATGCTTGTATGGTAGCTATTGTTATAGGAGAACTCGATCAATGGCAGGTGGTTATCCCAACTACCACCTAAGTCAATTACACATGCACGAAGCATGTCTTCCAAAGTTTGGATTGTACGCTCACTCTACCCGTCCGTCTGAGGACGGTAAGCCGTACTAAAATTTAAGCGCGTGCCCAAAGATTGTTGGAAACTTTTCCAAAAATGTGATGTGTATCTGGTATCTTTGTCAAAGATAATTGACACTGGTACACCATGCAGAGATAAAATCTTATCTACGTACAATTGGGCTAACATGTCGGAGCTATAAGTCTCCTTAATGGGTAGGAAATGTGCTGACTTAGTCAGTCTATCTACTATCACCCATATAGTATCATTTCCTTTCTTTGTCTTTGGCAACTTGGTAATGAAATCCATTGTCACCATCTCCCACTTCCACGTGGGAAGTTCAGGCTATTGTAGCAAACCTGACGGCTTCTAATGTTCAGCATTGACTTGCGCACACGTCAAACATTTAGCTACATAGGCAACTATAGACTTCTTCAAGCCTATCCACCAATAGTTTGCCTTCAGATCCTGGTACATCTTATCAGCTCCAGGGTGAACGAAATATTTAGAACTATGGGCTTCCTAGAGGATAACATCCCGAAGTCCTCCATAAACTGGAACGCATATTCATCCATTTAACCTTAGGATTCCGTCCTTGCCATAGGATAACTGTTCTTCAGTTACTCCTAGCTTTTCATCAGGGTAGTTAGCTTCCAATACAGCTTCCTTCTGCGCAGCTAACAACCTTTCATTCAAACTATTCTTTATCTCAATGCTCTTGGCATTGATTCTTATAGGCTTCACTCTCTCCTTTCTACTTAAGGCATCGGCGACTACATTTGCCTTGCCTGGATGGTATCTTATTTCACAGTCATAATCATTCAAGGTTTCCATCCAACGTCGCTGCCTCATGTTTAAATCCTTCTGATTAAACAGATGTTGAAGGCTCTTGTGATCAGAATAGATCACACACTTAGTTCCATACAAGTAATGCCTCCATAGTTTTAGTGCGAATACAACGGCACCCAACTCCAAGTCATGGGTGGTGTAATTCTTCTCGTGCACCTTTAGCTGCTGTGAAGCATAGGCAATAACTTTGCCTTTCTGCATAAGCACACATCCCATATCGGTGTGTGATGCATCACAATATACCACAAATTCATCAATTCCATGAGGCAACGTCAATACAGGAGCGTTGCTCAACTTCTGCTTCAGAATATCGAAAGATTCTTGCTGCTTAGGCCCCCAGTCAAACATGCTATTCTTGCGGGTGAGTAAAGTCTGGGGTGCTGCAATTCTTGAGAAGTTTTCAATAAATCGCCTGTAGTATCCTGTCAGTCCTAGAAAGCTGCGAATCTCTGTAGGCGTCTTCGGCTCTTGCCAGTTCAAGCAGCTTCAACCTTAGCGGGATCTACTTGCATACCACGCTCACTAACAACATGTCCAAGAAATTGGACTTCACGAAGCCAAAATTCACACTTCGAGAACTTGGCATAACGCTTTTCTTGCTGAAGCAGTTTCAGAATACATCGAAGGTGCTTCTCGTGGTCAGCTTGATTCTTTGAATAAATCAGAATGTCGTCAATGAAGACGATAACAAATTTGTCCAAGTATGGCTTGCAGACACGATTCATGAGATCCATGAATGCTGCTGGTGCATTAGTGAGCCCAAAAGGCATCACTAGGAACTCGTAATGACCATAACGAGTCCTAAACGCAGTCTTGTGCACATCTTCATCTCTAACCTTTAGTTGATGATAGCCTAACCTCAAATCGATCTTAGAGAAGTAGCTTGCCCCTTGTAACTGATCGAACAGATCGTCGATCCTAGGCAATGGATACCTATTCTTGATAGTGACCTTGTTAAGCTCGCGACAATCGATGCATAGACGCACCGATCCATCCTTCTTCTTCACAAACAGGATTGGTGCTCCCCAAGGAGATGAACTAGGATGTATAAAACCTTTCGCCAACAAATCATCCAGTTGAGTCCTTAACTCTTTCATCTCTGTTGGTGCCAACCTGTAAGGTGCCCTTGCAACAGGCGTTGCTCCAGTGATTATGTCAATTCTGAATTCTACTTGCCTATCTGGTGGCAAACCAGGTAGTTCCTCTGGGAAAACTTTAGGGTACTCAGAAATGACTGGGATATCTTCGATCTTGGGCTTCTGCTCATCAATAGTCACCTGTGCCATATAAATGACACAACCCTTCTTCAAACATCTGGATGCCTTGAGCATAGATACTTGCTCAGGCAGTCCATACTGGGTATCTCCCTGAATGGTAAGTGGCTCACCAGACGGATTCTTGATCACCACTTGCTTCTTGTTGCAAACAATCTGGGCCTGGTTATTAGATAACCAGTCCATGCCTATAACTATATCGAAACCGGCTAAATTTAAAGGAAGTAAGGACAATGGAAAAGAGTGGTTCCTAATGGATATAACACATCCATCTAGCACAGTTGAGGCTATTTCTAAGGTACCATCAGCTAATTCTACCTCATATTTCACACTTAGGGTTTTAACAGGTAAATTCAGCAACTTACAAAACTTATTGTCTACGAATGACTTATCAGCACGTGAATCAAATAACACTCTTGCATAAACATCATTTATGAGGAAGGTACCTGTTATCACATTATCGTCCTGAACAACTTCCTTTGCATCCATCCGAAAGACCCTTGCATTGGTCTTCTTGACCTCTTCAGGCTTCTTGGCGTATTTAGGGCAATTAGTCTTGATGTGCCCTTTTTCATTGCAGTTATAGCACGTAGCATCCTTAATCTTCTTGCAGTCCACTGTCTTGTGCTCCTTGGACTTGCATAACCCACATGCAGGTGGTCCTGACTAAGACTTGGTCTCAAGCCTGCATTTTCCAAAGTGGCGTTTTTGGCAAGTCATGCACATTGGCTTTTCCTCCACCTGTTGGTTACCCTTGTTGGACCCGGACTTCTTCTTGAAGTCAGTATTACCCTTATGCTTCTTCTCCGACCCTCGTGAGTTATCATCCTCACGCTTTCTCTTACCTTCTTCAGAATTCTTTAGGGATCTTAGCCTGACTGCATCTAAAGTAAGAGACAGAGATAGATCAGTTGCTGACCTAAACGTAGCAGGCCATGAAGCCTTAACACTGGCTTTGATTTCTGGGGCTAAACCCCTAATGAAGCGAGCAATCCTTTTGGGTTCCGGGGTTACCAGATAAGGAACCAGTCTAGACATGGTATTGAAACTGGTGAGGTAAGCTTGACAATCTAAATTCTTCATTACCAATGATAAGAAATCTGATTCAATTCTTTCAACCTCATGCTGAGGGCAGTAATTCTCTTTAATGAGAGCAACGAACTGATCCCATGATAGATTGTAGAGTGGGATCTTCCCAGCAGCTTGAATGAGAGACTTCCACCATGCTAATGCCTCTCCTTTGAACGATTGGGATACATACTTCACTATATCCCTTTCAGCACAACCGCTGATATCAACAACTGTGTCTATTTCATCTAACCAAGTGATACAATCAATTGCCCCTTTCTCCCCAGTGAAATCCCGGGGTTTGCAGGAAACAAAGTACTTATAGGTACAGGACTTGGTACGCGGTTCATTATCGAACACTATCCTCTTGGATGGAACACTGTGTTGGTTTGAGGAATGTTGAACATCCTCTTTCTTGGGTTCATCTTTCTTAGAGGGTGGCTTGTTGTGAGCTTCTGAATGAGTCTTAGGGACAGACTTAGAGTGGGGTACCGATGAGGTCCTACTATTCGTCCCACTAAATTCCCTGAATTGCCTATCTACAGCTTTAGATACAGCTGTATCAATCAGTGTACGGAGCTCTCCTCTGGTTATATTAATCCTATCATCGTGGTTTTCCAAGGGATGACTGTTTACTTCTTCTGACCTAGCCATGTAGCTTTAATTGCTACATGAAATCAAACAAGAACAAGGTTTATACAGAAGCTTATACAGTTTTATTGTTTTTGACAACTTATTAACTATGGTTTTTAATAGCCATTTTAGTTAATTTGTTAAATATATAATTGTTCAGGATCTTTATCATAATCCTAAATTATAAGTTAATAATAGCACCAAAGGCCTAGTCACGTAGACAAGTTTAATTTATAAGCCCAGATTTTATGGAATCCAGGCATTAAGGTTTGAATCCAAGCTTGTCGGGTCAAGACCCATTAGGATTCTAATAGGTTATTAAAAACCTTCGTTCCAGATTAGGAGACCAGTAAAAGCTACGTGCACTTGCTGTATTTGATTTATACTTTGGATCAGTAGAAAAAGGTTTGGTATCAAAAGGATTGGTAAAACTCATTTTATGGCTTAAAAGGGCAAAACCGACAATTACCGGATCAAGCTTAAAACTCTATGTTATGCTTAGCCTAAAAATAAATAAAAATCTTCAAAAAAATCCCAAAATATTATTTTATATCAGTGGGTAAGAAATTTGGTATCAAAGATCGGGTTTAGATAGGCTATACGCGAATTACACAGTTTATTTACTAAAAAGCTTTCTAATTACGCTATTGAGCATAACTCCTAATCTAGACCTCAAACTGATGTCAAATTTTTGGTAAAAGTTTATATATTAGTAACTAAGGTTTCTATTCTTTTATATTTTTAAAAATCATGTTTTAAGGTCATATGGGCATAATAGTCAACATTTAAGCATTTAACGGAAACATGCATATGAACCGGATAACTAGGGAACCAAGTTGTATAATCACAGAGGGTTATACTTATATGAAACCTGGTCCTAATAAAGCTCTAAGACATTTTAAACTATGCTCTAGTGGGTCAGAACTGAAAGTCAAAGCAAAAGTCTACTTTTGCGACTTTCGGTTCCGAACCGAGCTTAAACTGAAAATTGTCGAGTTGAACATGTTTAGACATGTTCTTACATTAATTACCAAGTTATATTAATGACAAAACAGATTGCATAGCTTCTACATTGTTAATTATGCATTTATTTGAAAATAAGCTTTCTGTTGACTTTTTGAGATTAACTTTGACCCGACAATTAACCTAGTTAGAGTGGGAATCAGAGGGTGCCCTTTTAAGGGTATTGCCCACATAATTACCCACTAATAGGTATTTTCAATTTGGACTTTGACTGGACAAATTAAGATTAATGACGAAGTTAAATCTTAATTACGACGGTTTGACTTTAGGCTAATTAACTAAGCAAAACTGAATTAAGGAAGGTTAATGACACTTACCAAGGTCCTATGCACGACTAATGATCACTAGGAAGGGTGCTTGAGCTCCAAAAATCTCCAGAAGAAGAGTTGTGAAGGTTTGCAAGTGAATGATCAAATGGTGCAACAAGTGGGTTCTTATATAGGAGTTTGATTCATCAAGATCATGCCACAATAGCCTATAGATGTTCCTTGATCACTTCCAGGTGTCCCTAGGCATCGGAAAACCATCAAACAAGCCCCTAGAATCGAATACAAGGTTTCTAAGTCGGTTTAACTTGCTGAACTCGCACCTGTGCATGAATTTTGACCAGCTAAGGCCGTCGCATAGCGCGACGGCAGAGTTGTGCATTAATTTTGACCAGCCAAACAAGTTTCAAAACTTGGCAGATTTAACCCCTGGACCTTAAATAGTGGTTTTAACTTATTATTTTGCACTTTTAACCCTCCAACTTGATTTCTAAGGACCCTAAGGTATAAACAAACTTGGTTAAGTCCTTGGTTAACTTTGTGATCACCCGAAAAGCCATGAATTTCAACGTTGACGCTTTTAACCCCTCGTATACGAATATTATCATAACTTTCTCATACTTTATCAAAACCTTGTGAAATTTTTATCACTTATTCTAGTGAGTATAATTTATCGTTACAAAGCTTTGGGTTCGCTAAAAGGTCACTCAGAGGTGTACTTTAAACATGTTGACACATTTAACCCCTGTAGTTTGTAATCTCCCACTTTCTTTCACAATTAGCTTCGTATGATCCATGATTCATTCGTTTAAGGGTATAAACATCGTGTAGGGTTGTTGAAAGATATATTTATCCATTGTTGACACTTTGAACCCTTTTATTCACATACTTTCCTTGTTTGTCAACTTTAGTCCCTCTAAAGTGATCTTTTACACGTTTAAAGCTCATGACACGTGTCGATATATTACTGGACATGAATTTTCGAGGTGTTACACCATCCTCGCTAAACAAGTGGCCAAGGCTGTGCCTCAGATTGTGAGTGAAATTTACGAGAATGTTAGCAAATCGTCTGAGGAGTCTAGAACCGAAGCTCCTAAAGTTACTACCAAAACTGCTTTCAGCTTCAAGCAGTTCAAGGCTTGCGGTCCAAAGGAATTCACTGGAGAAGATGGCCCAACGGCTATGTTTCAATGGTTCAATTCCATCGAAATAACTCTGCGCCTCAGCGGATGTCCTGAAAATCTCCGTACGCTAAACGCAACCGGCGTCTTCCAGTCCCGCGCACTAGATTGGTGGACGGCCGAACGAAACAAACGCGGGAATGATGCAGCCTATGAGCTGACCTGGGAAGAGTTGAAAGCCATCATGATGGATGAATTCTGCCCTCCCCATGAACGCCAAAAGCTGGAGGACGAGTTCTGGAACATAAAGCAGAAAGATGGAGACAACGCTGCCCTGACCGCTCACTTTAAGCAACTCAGCATTATCTGTCCCGATCAAGTGAAGACGTCTGATATGGCAATCAAGAAGTATATCCGAGCTCTACCCGACTGTGTTGCGGATTTTGTGCATGCCGCGAAGACTGCAACGATTGAAGAAACCTACTTGCTTGCCGCCGAAATCAACGACAAGCGAGTAAAAGCTGGTTTTTGGGATAAGCCTTCAAAGTCTCTGCATCAAGCTACTGCCGCACCAACCTCCGAAACCACCACCGCTCAATCGTCAAAGTCCTCACGTCACAGGAAGAAGAACAACAACAGCAGCTCCAGCAACAAAGAACTTTGCTGTCACAATCAGTGCTGCCCCGCTTCAAGTTGTACCGGCTCAGCAGCAGTCTCATCACCGACCAGCACCAGCTACCTATGCACCGCCTTCAAAGCGTGCATACACAGGCACCCACCCTGTTTGCCCAGCATGTTCTTATCATCATCCGGTGGGTCTCGCCTGTCGTTTCTGCGCCCACTGCAATATGTATGGCCACTTCACTGCTAACTGCCGTACTGGTCCTCGTCAAGCACCAGCTCAAGCCACTGCTCATCAAGCTCTGCTCCCAGCCCCTCAAGGCCAACACGCAGCTCAGGCACCCGCGGTCAACGCCCGAGTCTGCTTCGCATGTGGTGATCCCAACCACTTTGCGAACATGTACCCGAACAGGGTTGTGAAACAAGAGCCCCAGCAACAACAGCCTCATCAGCAGCAACAGCCTCAGCAGCAGCAACAAGCCGCACGCGTCAGAACGTTCAACATCAATGTGCGCCAAGCCCAGGCTGACAACAACGTGGTTAATGGTAAGTTCCTTGTGAATGGTATTTGTGCTTCATGTTTGTTTGATACTGGAGCCGATAACTGCTTTGTGCCGTTTGAATTCGAGAAGCTCCTTAGTCGTAAGCGCTCCCATCTCCCCTCGACGTTCGATGTTGAAGTCGCTACTAGAAGAACTGTCGCCGTTAATTCTGTTCTTCGTGATTGTACCCTTGAGCTCAACAATCATGTTTTCCCAATCGACCTTATTCCGATGCAACTCGGAAGTTTTAACGTCATAGTAGGCATGGACTTTCTTCACGAAAACCATGCTGAAGTTGTGTGCTTCGATAAGATGATTCGATTCTCGCTCGCGAATGGTGATTTATTGTGTGTCTATGGTGAAACCGCTTCGAAAGGTCTCAAACTCATGTCATGTGTCCAAGCTAGCAAGTATCTCCGCAAGGAATACAGAGCTTTCTTGGCTAACATTGTAGTAGCGGAGAAGGAAAAGAAAAGGAAGACCGAAGTTAAAGACGTTTCTGTGGTCCGTGAATTTCCTCAGGTGTTCCCTAATGATCTTCCTGGATTTTCGCCAAGTCGTGATATCGACTTTCGTATCGACCTCATTCCTGGAGCCAACCCTGTTGCCAAATCTCCTTACCGACTCGTGCCGTTCGAAATGCGTGAACTCTCGAATCAACTCCAGGATTACTTGAGAAAGGCTTCATTCGCCCGAGCACCTCTCCTTGGGGTGCGCCAGTCCTTTTCGTCAAAAAGAAGGATGGGTCGTTCAGGATGTGCATCGACTATCAGGAATTGAATAAGCTAACCATCAAAAACCGCTATCCCCTGCCACGCATTGACGATTTGTTTGATCAGCTACAAGGTGCTACGTGTTTCTCAAAGATCGATCTACGCTCAGGCTACCACTAACTACGCATTCAAGAGGAGGATATACCTAAAACCGCTTTTCGCACTCGATACGGCCACTATGAGTTCGTGGTTATGCCTTTTGGTTTAACCAACGCACCCGTGGTTTTTATGGATCTGATGAATCGTGTGTGCAAACCATATCTCGACCGTTTTGTCATCGTGTTCATCGACGATGTCTTGATCTATTCCAATTCGAAGGCCGAACATGCGCAACATCTACGTTTGGTTCTCGAGCTACTCCAGGGGAATCAACTTTATGCCAAGTTCTCCAAGTGTGAATTCTGGCTAGAGGAGGTTCAGTTTCTGGGTCACATCGTCAATAGTCAAGGTATTCATGTCGATCCGTGAAGATTAAAGCAGTTAAGAGTTGGATTACGCCAAAGAACCCGTCTGAAGTCCATTCTTTTCTCGGATTAGCGGGCTATAATCGACGATTTATCGAAGGATTTTCGAAGATCGTTGTGCCGCTTACCGCTCTTACGCATAAAGACAAGCCTTTTGTTTGGGGAACCGAACAAGAGTCTGCTTTCCAAACCCTCAAGCACATGCTTTGCAATACTCCTGTTCTCGCGTTGCCCGACAGAAACGACGACTTCATTGTCTATTGTAATGCTTCCAACCTTGGTCTCGGTTGTGTTATTATGCAGCGGAACAAGGTTATAGCTTACGCATCTCGTCAGCTCAAAATCCACAAGAAGAACTATACGACCCACGATCTCGAGCTAGGCGCGGTTGTTTTTGCGTTAAAGATTTGGCGACACTACCTTTATGGTACCAAGTGTACGATCTTCACCGATCATAGGAGCCTACAACATATCTTTGATCAGAAAGAACTTAATATGCGTCAACGCCGATGGGTAGAACTTCTCAACGGTTGTTTTTGCGCTAAAGATTTAGCGACACTACCTTTATGGTACCAAGTGTACGATCTTCACCGATCATAGGAGTCTACAACATAACTTTGATCAGAAAGAACTTAATATGCGTCAACGCCGATGGGTAGAACTTCTCAACGATTACGACTGTGAGATTCGTTATCACCCAGGCAAAGTAAATGTCGTTGCTGACGCTCTCAGCAGACGAAGTTATTTGCTCAGCATTCGTAATGCCCAAGCCCAACACGATCTCGAAACCCTCATCCGCGAAGCCCAGCATGTCTGTTTAAATGAACGCACCTTGAAGAAGAAAAGAATCTACCACGATGGAGCCCAACTTGTGAATAAATTGAATGGGATCTTCCATTTTCTGGACCGAATCTGGATCCCTAAGTGGACCGAATTGCGAAAGATTTTGATGGACGAAGCCCACAAATCCCGGTATTCTATTCATCCCGGTGCCGATAAGATGTACCAGGATCTTCGCTACAGGTACTGGTGCCCGGGTATGAAGAGGGATATTGCTCTCTACATGGGGAAGTGCTTGACTTGCTCAAAGGTCAAGGCTGAACACCAAAGACCCTCTGGCTTGCTCGAACAACAGCCAATCCCTATGTGGAAGTGGGAGAGTATAGCTATGGATTTCGTAATCAAGCTCCCGCGCACGTCAACGGGTCACGATAGCATCTGGGTTGTCGTTGACCGTTTGACCAAATCTGCTCACTTTTTGCCAATACGGCAAGACTACAAGGTAGAACGATTAGCCCGAATCTACACCGATGAGATCATTTGTAATCATGGAACGCCTCGTGACATCATCTCGGACCGTGATGCTCGGTTTACCTCGCGACTGTGGGAAACATTTCAAGCGGCTCTCGGTACTACGCTTAATCTGAGTACCGCATTCCATCCTCAAACCGACGGTCAGACGGAAAGAACGATTCGTACCCTTGAAGACATGCTCCGTTCGTGTGTCATAGATTTCGATGGTAATTGGGACACTTACCTGCCGTTAGTCGAGTTCTCGTATAATAACAGTTATCATTCCAGCATTCAGATGGCACCATTCGAGGCTTTATATGGAAGAAGATGTCGATCGCCTATTGTGTGGCATGAGATCGGTCACTCGCAATTAACAGGTCCTGAGCTATTGCAAGAAACGACTGACAAAGTCCTCCAAATTCGAGACAACTTGTTGAAAGCTCGAAGACGACAGAAAAGTTACGCCGATAGACGATGCAAGTCCCTTGAATTTGACGTTGGCGACTACGTACTCCTAAAGGTATCACCTTGGAAGGGTGTGGTCCGATTCGGCAAGAAAGGGAAACTAGCGCCTCAATATTGTAGGATCGTGTCACGACCCAAACGAGTCGTTCAGAGGATATTCTATCAAATACAGATGCGGAAAATAAGTATTTGACTTAGGAACAGCTAGCAAATCACTTTAAACTTCTACTTGTATTGATTTCTAACAGTGTACATTCAAATCTCGATCCGGCAGCACTTCGGTACGAGTGACAAGACTGTTACAAATGTTTCGCTTGAAAGACTATTTATATGTGTTGAGGTTTCGCTTGAGCATACATGTCGTTCAAGCGGAACCTCCAACTGACATTCAAGCGGAACCATCAATGTCACTACAAGCGAAACCTATTATCTAAGACCATACAAGCGAAACCTATTACAAACACCTATACAATCTCATGTTTTCTCGTAAAACGTGCCCTGATCTAACAATCTAAGACTAAGACTCGATCCAAGACGAAGTCAACAGATGTAGTGCACCAACAGACTCCCCCTCAGATGTTGACGGAGTCGTCCATCGAGTCACGACAATGCTGTGTCTTCACATCTTCAGTCTTGAACAGTCTCTAGGCTTTTCTCACTCTATCTTCATCTCTTACTCTTTTATCACCAACAGACTCCTTCACATTGATGTTGACATCTTTTGAGTTTCTCAGCTCCAACATTCACTCCCCCTCAAGTAATGATTTTTCTGAACAAAACTCTACCACATACATAAGATTTATGACAAACATTTACTAAAAAAAATATCACTAACACATCACTCATTCTGAAACTGATGAACCACTTGGAACTGTATCATGTTTCTTATCAAAACAAACACACTCTCCCAAACCATATGTTCATCATGTTCAGCACTAGGAATTTTGAAAATCTGATCTTCAATATCAGTTGCCGAAAATCCTTTTGACTTTTTCAAAATTTATGCTAAAACACACCAAAAATCTTTTTGGATTTTTTTTTTAAAAAATTGCAGAAATGAACTATTTACAAACAATATTTTTGTGAGTTTGTGCAAGAGGATCATATCAGTTATAAGACAAAACACCAACACCGTTAAGCTTTAAACATTCTTAGTTCTAAACAATTTACCTAGACTGTCAGTATATTGGTCCACATTAAATTTTCACATAAATTTCAATCGATTCGAGATATGATATTAATGTTTTAGAAACTTGATCTTAACTGTGTATCACTCCACTAGAATATACTCCCGTATCCAGATCCCAAATATTCAGTCTTACAGGTGAGTATACCACAGATGATATCTGTAAAGGGGTTATATGCGAGGGCCGTGAGAGCTCAGGTCGATACTTCCGTATACGCAGAGAGATGACGGCTTCGACTTTTGGTGGGTCCCCTTTAGAGGATCTTTTGTTACAACAGCAAAGATTATCAATTTTATTGTTTAATCAGATTGCTGAGGGCGAGCTTATATTTCAAAGCTTTTTGCATAAAGTATTATTCGGGGACTAAGTCAGTACTTCCATACAACAGAAGTCCCGGAATAATACCCCAGATATCACTGAGCATAAAGACCTAGTATCTCAGAATATGAGACCTTTCAAACAAGATTTCGGGGGTTACCCATATATTCAAGAATAGCTACCCACGAATTAAGCAAGTTTGAATTTAGGTTTATATCCCGTTTCAATTTACTAAATATGCGAAAACCTACTGACACATCCGCAGTAAGATTGTCTATCACATTTAAACCTTACATTTCTTTAGCGTTTCGTGCTAGTCCACTGATGTACTATCATTTCCTCTTTTATGCAACAAGAACTCATTTTTGATTTTATCATGTTTTTGACTTTTTCAAATTTTCTAATGTTTTTGGATTTTTCAAAATTATCTACTCCCCCTAAAATGCAAACACATTAAAGAAATTTGAAAACTATCTAAGCTCTAAACACACTTGAACACAAAACAAACTGTACAAAACTTGACAACCAATATCAAATCACATCAATTCGCCATTCACTAGCGCATAAACAATCAGAACTCCCCCGAACAACAAACTTTTTCCCATTTAGATTTCAAAACACTTAAGTTTGTTTTAATCAAAATGGTTTTTCCAGAAAATAAGTTTGATTGATTTTACCACTTGTAGGTTTATCAAACAAATGTTCGGGGATGTGGTTCATCATATTGTCTCTCAATCATATGTAGGAAAATACAACTACAAATTAATGTCCTTGATTTACCATATGCAATCAAATCATCTAATCACTTGTAATTATAATCAACAAACATAAACAAACCCTTTACCGTTTGTATGATTGACGTTACCGAATAAGACTTAAGAAAGATGCCGATTCATGCTCCACGCTTACCAACCTGGGAGCTCCGGCAAGTCCTGAGACTTACTATTCATAATATGTACCATCCCGGTCACAAACCAGGGATGGTTCAACCTTTTCTTTCTTTGTTTTCTTTTCATAAAATTCTTTAACCCCTTTGACTTTTCGATCAATCATCTTGCCAAAGATATGTTTTACCTTGGGGTTAAAGACCTTCTCAGCATCAAAATCCTGTTTATCATTATAAAATTGGTTAGAAATTTCAGTTTTACCAATTTTCTTTTTATAATTCTCAGCCCGGAGTGATGGAAACTCCTCATCATTCATAATCGGAACTGATTTTTCGTCTTTTAAAACAGCTTCACAATTTGAAATAACTTGTGGCTCAACTGATTTTATGGAATCAGTTTCATCGCCTGAAGATAGCTCCTTTGATTTTGACCTATCAGAATCATCGCTAGAGCTTTCACCAGCATTCTTAACAACCCATTTCTGGTTGTCAGATTCAGCTTTCTTCTTGTAAAACTTGTTCGAACTCTCACCAATTTCAAACATAGAATCTAGAAATAATTTTGTTCTATCAATTGGTTGTTCGAACTCAAACACTTTCTCTTTGAGTTTACGAAATACTCCCTGTTTTGATTGTATTGCATTAGAACAATCTTTTGCAATATATCCAACAGTGTTGCATCGGAAACAGGTTCTTGTATCTTTCTTCTGTTCATCTTGCTTCTTCGCAAGAAACTCACTATTTGATTCCCTCCAGAAACTTGTCTTTTCTTCTTCATCAGTTGATGTACCTGAAACAAATGACATTTTGGATTTAAAATCACGAACATATTTTTCATTTTTCTGTTTTTCTGTAGGAATAAAACCTAAGCCTTTCTTTTTGAAATTACCGTTATGGTTTGATTTCTTTTGGAAACCAGAACCATAATAGTAATTCTTTTTTCTTGTTCAATCTTTGTTGAACTCTTGAGGTGTAATGTCTTGGTTTTTCATTAAGACATAAGTCTTTTATTTCAGAAATATTAATTTCTGTGAGTTTAAAAACCTTGTTTATCAATTCAGTTTGACACCTCTTATTGGAAATTCTTCATCAGAATATAATTTGTCAGAATCATTCAAAGTGTAAGCAACTTTGAACAATCCATCATCCCAATTAGATTTTGATAACAGAAACTTTCTATCATAAACTAATTTGTCCTGTTTTTCTATTTGACACAGAGTGCTTGACCCAGACTTTGACTCTGACGCAAACTCCGACTTTGACTCGTCAATGTCATCGTTTTCTAACACATGATCCATGACTTTCTTCATCAATTGAGACTGTTGATCAGTGTCAGACGATGTAAACACGACATCAATACTATCTGGTAAATTGACTGATGACTCCGACTCCCACTGTAAGTTTGTTGCCTTTTTGACTCTTTCATCGTTTGGGTATCTCGGCAAATATCCATTTTCCAGCGGGGGTGGACACTTGTTATAACTGACACCTTGTTTCTTACCAGAATCTTTCTTGTCAGTCTTTTTCTTCGTGTCATTCTTCTTCTTTTCCAAAGTCTTTTCATCGGCAATTTTTTCAGCTTCCTTTTCTTCAGTTACCTCATCATCTTCCCATGCCTTCATACTTTCAACCGTCGGATAAATCCTGTCAATGACATAAGAAGTACATGAGTAACTCTTTAACAAACGTTTGACTCTTTCAGTTTCAATTCTTTGCAGCTCAAGCTTTTGTTCCAAAGCAGCACACTTCTCGATGTAATTGTTCACAACTTTCTGCTTTATCATGAAAGCTCCCTGAAAGTGTCTTCATTGTTGTTGCTTGTTCTTCACTTGATTGATTGTATTCATTCATGGACTTGTTCAGAACATCATAAGATTCCTTTAACTGATTTAAATTGTTAATCAGCTCACTGTTCTTCTTCTTGAAAATTTCACAATTTTCACACACCACTGGAATCTTTTTAGCATTGACATCTTCATTTATTTTGAATTTCGGCACCTCTTTCATATTTTGTTTTCTAACCACCAAAAACTCTTCATCATCACTGCTGATTGGTGTTTTTACCTTTTTCTTCTTCTTCTTTGCCTTCTCATCCTCACTGTCACTTTCAGCGCTCAACTTCATATCAGCTTTGAATTTTCTTGCCCAATACTCAGTATCATCATCACTATCATCTTCAACCTTTTCCATGAAAGAAGTGTAAGCCCTAGTTTGATCAGGAATATAATCATCCCAAGTAAAATTTTCCCAGCTGAAACCCTCTGGTAACTTTTCATCTTCTTGATCAATCAAACAAGCTTTTGCATTTTCTGGAATATAATTATCCCAATTGAATGACTTCTTTTCATCTGGATTAACCACACATGCTTTCTTTCCAGAATCTTCAATTATTGGTCTTCCATGTGCAGTTTGTGCTTGATGTTGATGTTGTTGTGATGGTGATTGAGCAACCTGGTGATAGATGGCTTTTCTGTAGTAATCATTGTTGTTATTGAACGGGTTCTGAGCTCCACTTGCTTGGCGATTAGTGCACTCCCTTTTGAAGTGTCCTTTTTCCCTGCACCGAAAACAAGTGACTTTAGATTTGTCAAAACCTAAAGTAGAAACATTAGCCTCACGAAGATCATCTCTCCCCGTGATCTGCTTAAATTTCTCAGCTCTCCGTAACACGCTAGCCAAACACCACTTTATGTCCATTAGCTCCATCTCTTCAGCATCTATCTGGTCGTAGTCTTCCTTTGTTAGCATTGGATTCCCGATACGACCTGCAACAAAACAACTGTAAGATTCCAAAGCCATTCCTAATAAAGACATTTGGTTCTTAGCAACTTCCTCAGAATAATCTTGATCATTTTCAAGATTTAATACAATATTGCACTGAAGTTTCTTCCCATTTTTTGTTGCTGAAATATTTGGATCAAAAGACGGAAATGATGTGAAACTTGTTTTGCCGCTTGATCCTTTAGATGAGCTATCAGATGAATTTTTTACACTGAAGGCAGTTTCAACTTTCGGAGATAGATTTGATGATTTCTCATTCACTCCTGCTTTATAGTATAACCCGATATCCTGTTCACCATCAAAATCTTTCATTCGAATAACTTTTTCGTTGTTCCATTTCTTGAGCCTCGATCTTTTCAATGAACTTGTTGAGTGTCAAATTGCTAAAACCTTTCTTGTTTCTTAACATCATAAGATATGTGCCCCAAGTTTCATAAGGCAAAGCATCAGCAAGTTTTTCGATCAACTCTTCATTGTCTTTCTCAATACTCAATCTCTTCATGTTAGCAAGCAAATTGCAGTATCTTTCGATAATCTCTCTTGTACTCTCATTCTTTAACTGTCGAAACAGGTCGAATTCTTTCTTGAGAAGCGATTTCTTGCTTTTGACCATTTCTTCACTACCACGAAACTTTGACCTTAAAGCTTTCCAAATCGAGTATGACGTTCCATTGTGTCACGACCCAAACGAGTCGTTCAGAGGATATTCTATCAAATACAGATGCGGAAAATAAGTATTTGACTTAGGAACAGCTAGCAAATCACTTTAAACTTCTACTTGTATTGATTTCTGACAGTGTACATTCAAATCTCGATCCGGCAGCACTTCGGTACGAGTGACAAGACTGTTACAAATGTTTCGCTTGAAAGACTATTTATATGTGTTGAGGTTTCGCTTGAGCATACATGTCGTTCAAGCGGAACCTCCAACTGACATTCAAGCGGAACCATCAATGTCACTACAAGCGAAACCTATTATCTAAGACCATACAAGCGAAACCTATTACAAACACCTATACAATCTCCTATTTTCTCGTAAAACGTGCCCTGATCTAACAATCTAAGACTAAGACTCGATCTAAGACGAAGTCAACAGATGTAGTGCACCAAAAAATATGTTGGACCTTTTAAGATTCTAGAAAGGATCGGAAAAGTCGCCTACAGACTCGAACTACCGGAGGAACTTAGTAATGTCCACCCGACTTTCCATGTGTCGAACCTCCGAAAGTGCCTGGCTGAGCATGATTTAATATTACCTCTCGATGACCTCTAAGTAAACGAAACATTACACTTCGTGGAGAAGCCTGTCGAAATCATGGATCGCCAAACCAAGCAGCTCAGACGCTCGCGCATTCCTATTGTGAAAGTTCGATGGGAAGGCAAGCGAGGTGCAGAGTTCACTTGGGAACTCGAAAGCGACATGAAGACGAAGTACCCACAGTTGTTTGTTACGGCTTCGGCCTAATTTCGGGACGAAATTCCCTCAACTAGGGGAGGCTGTAACACCCCGTGTTTCGAAGTCAAAGTCAAGATTGAAGTCAAAGGAAGAAAAGATTGCTAATTGCGATCTGTCTCTCCTTGCTCAATTCCTGTTTTGACTTCTTTGACTCGTAGATAGTCTAATTTATGCTTTGTGTTAGTTGTATTATGTGGAGTAATTGTTAAGAATCGCAGTAATCGATGTATATTTATCGCTATGAAACGCTTTACGACTGTGAACAATAGAAAGTAACAATGCGATAAAGTTATCTAAACACTAATCAATCTAACTTAATCAACATCGAAATCGCAATCGAAC
This sequence comes from Helianthus annuus, assembly GCF_002127325.2. Lineage (NCBI taxonomy): Eukaryota > Viridiplantae > Streptophyta > Magnoliopsida > Asterales > Asteraceae > Helianthus > Helianthus annuus. The sequence goes on from NC_035434.2 coordinate 90,841,079, forward strand.
TCGCAACTCGAATTACGCATTTTGATTATTGTTATACGTGTGTCTGTGCCTTATGTGTTACTTGTGCATGTTTATTTATGTTATGTGTGGTGATCGACCAGTTGACCGATCGACCAGCTGTCCGATCGAACAGGAGTTCGATCGACCAGCCAGTCGGCCGACCTGCTAACCGATCGACCAGCCCTTTCCTCTTTGGGTAACTCTATAAATACCCCATGTTACTTTCACACTTTCTATTTTTGGCAACTCTCTGTCCGACCAGCGCCTTCACCTTGCTTTTTCTCCGATTTCTCTCAATTCCGATAAGATCTCGTCCTAAATCTTGTACTTCCTTAATCTATACGCACTCCTACACCTTTCTATCTTTTGAATCGTAACTTTTAACCGTGAAATCATCAAGATTCAAGGCATTCTAGGATGACGTCATCATGTGTTCTTGAAGAACTTCATGTTTTGGCCTCAATCCACCAAGAATAACTTGGATCTAACCGATTTCCATATAAACAAACAAAGATCTTACATAGATCTAAACATATCACAAGAAAAGGATTGAGAGATGGTTTTTCCAACTTTCTTTCAACTCTTTTACACTCAATGCACTCAAAACTGATAGAATCAGAGCTTGTGCCGACTCACTACTCATTTTTGTGGTTATGTTGGTTCAGGATCTGGATTCTATCCTAGAGACTACCGATTTCGGGTTAAACATCGAACACCGTCTCGAACCGTTAACAGACCAGGTTGGGTGATTCCTGTCCGATCAGGGGTACCAAGTATTGACAAGGTTTCTGTTGCTTAACACGTTATCAAAACGTCTCGATAAAACGACAAACAATCAAAACAACCAAGTGTAAGACGAACAGGATGACCAGGACGGGGTGCCGTCCGATCGGACTGCTATCCGATCGAACAGCCAAACCGTACGACTGGGCAATCCGAACGACTTACACCTTGGGTCCCACACTTAACCATTTTTTTTTGCAAATCTATGAAGTCTGAGTGTTGAACGAATTGTTGTCCAATCGGACTACCATCCGATCGAACTGCCATCCGTATTATGAAACATTTAAACTTCCACACTTAAACAATTTTCAACATGTTCAATGTAGAAAGGATGCCACCCGATCGAATGACTGTCCGCTCGAATGACAACCTGCTGCGAACTTGTTCTCACTGAAGTACCTAGCCAAACGGGTTACTGTCCGATCGAACGACCGTTCGATCGACCGACCTGAAAGGTAGAGATACTTCAATGTTTTCAAAAAGCTACAACAAAAACTTCAAAAGTCAAGCCATCATACACAAACACATCTTTCCCAAAGGAAGAAACAATCCACTCGAAAGGTCACCCGACCGGATGACCATCCGAGCGGACTACCAACCGAACGAACGGTTGTCCGATCGGACTACCGTCCGATCGAACTGCTGTGCTACCCACATACACCTTGCATCGTTTTACGCGTCACTTATCGTTATGCTATCAATCTATTCAGGCTAACCCTACTCTCTAGCGCTCCCTTCAATCCATCAATCGCTGTGAGTATACTCGATCCCTTTTTGCTTTATGCACTTTTGGGTGTTACATACGTTACTTATTCTAAATCACATCAAACACACTATGCAATACATTTAACGCTAACCGTTACCGCATGTTATACGTGACTTAATGAATGCTTGTTTGTTATGTTTACACATGGAATGTTGTCTACCTGCCTTAGCAACAATAGTACTATAGTTTGGACTCAGCACCCGCTCACGCAGGGGTTGTTAAGGACAATTATTTGCATGGATTACAGTGGTGATCATGTATTACGAACTGCCTTGGGCAATCAACCCGCAGTCATTGTTATCGATAGGTTCATGTCGATAACTAACATGCTTCGTTTTACTCAGTGTACGTGCTGGTTATGCGTAAACTATTTTGAACTCTATATGCTATTATCAAACTTGTATGCTCGCCTTTACACTATGTGTATTGACTTTTATTTTAACGTATGTGACAGGTGCTTAAGATGCCTATTTGCTTGGAAATCAAGGCTAGGAAAGAGTCCTAAAAACCAACAAATAGTTGTCTGTACTAATGAAACCTGAGTTGTCGGAACAGAACTATTTGACTAGATTTTGTCTGTAATAATTACGTTATCTTTTATGACATGGTATGGGACGTGTTGTTTTAAATAATTGGTAATTGTAGTTGTTATGGAAACTTCTGGACAATCTGTTTCGCTCAGTGCCACGCCCCGATGTTTCCGCCATCGGTTGGGGTGTGACAACAGACAGGCATCAGACATTGGATTATCCTTCAACATATCAACCACATACACATTGCCACTTCTACAAGTTGTTTTTTGCTCCCGGCTATGATTTCATCAATCTTTCTAACCATTTCTGGCCCAACAAGCTTACAAGTTTCCTTAGTGAAGATCTAGTCTTTGCTTCAAGTATATTTAGAGAAAGAAATACTGTCAATGACTCATAGCTCTTGTCACTCATTTGAGACACACTAACGAGGTTAAATTTAAGATTGTTAATAAGATTGACATTTTCAAACTTGAGTTTCCCAGCCTGAACAGTCCCTGACCCCAACACCTTCCCTTTTGAATTGTTACCAAAGGATATTTCACCCGCTCCATGTTTTTTGAAATCTTTGAGTAGGGCTCTACATCCAGTCATGTGCCTGGAGCCTCCACTATCTACATACCATAAACTATCTAAGCATGCAGAAGCTCCTTGCACATCAAGTAACAAATTAGTTTAGGTGAGTCTCCAAAGCCAAGATGGCTTTGGATGGGGTCACAGACATGTCATCCTCAAGTCCAGGAGAACGGACAATGGTTTGGTCAGATGTTTGGACAGATTTTTGTAACCACTGTTGAAGACCATCTTCTGTTAAATGATGATAACCATAAGGATGCGTATTCATTTTTGGTTTAGATGACCTTTTGGAGGCTTCATAACCATGAGGGACCTTTTGGTATGATGGTTGACCATGTCCCCTTGGGAATTTGTTTGCAGGTGGTGTATCTGTTACTGAACCTCTCTGGGAACAGAGGTTGCATTTAGCTGTTTAGTAACAGGTGTTTAGACAGGGACAAAAGTCTGTTTGTTTTTGGATGTTGATTTTGTGAACTCTCCAATGCTTTTGATTTAATCTCTTTTTTTAATTTCAAAAGTTTTGGGATAAACACACTGTTAAGTTTGATGATTCTTTTTACCACAAATTGTACAATGAGGTGCAGGCACAATCACACTTGTTTTGTTAATGTCATATGCTTTTAGAAGAAAACAATCTTTTGTGTCATGATTCTTCTTTTCACAGAAATCATAAAACAGGTTTTTGACTTTCTCTATCCTCGTCCTTTTTTCAACTTCCTTTTCAACAGAGTTTGTAACCTCTTTTGGGAAGTCTTTTAAAGGAATGATTTTGCCTTGGGTGCCTTGACACCTTTAATTGTGGAAAAATCTATTGGCTTAAAATTTTCAAGAATATCACATTCATCAGACCAGGTGGGTTTGAACTGATATTTCTCAAGTTCCTCAAAAGTTGAGGAGCCCTCTAGTTTTTCTAAAACAGTTTTCTTTCCATTTTTATCAGTGACTTTGATTTTTTGACCAGCTAGATTGGTGGGAATAACTTCAACCAAGCCAGATTCATTTACAGCAGTGTTTTCAGAAATTTGATCATTTTTCCTAAATCCAGTGCCAAATTTTACATTGCTTTTGATTTGCTTTTCAAGCATCAACTCATAACCTTTACAAGATTCTACCCATTTTTCACAAGTGATTGGGTAGACTCAAGCTCCTTTTTACAACTTTGGTATTTTTCTACCATTGTTTGGAGTTGATATTTGGTTATGCTTGATTCATGTTTTAATCTGCTGATTTCACTTTCTTTTTCAAACAATTTGGATTTTAACTCTTTTAAAAGTTTTCTCAAATTGTACTTCATCATTTAAGATCGTGTTTCTAAGGTTTTCATTCACCTCTTTTATGTTAGCAAAAGCAATAATGCATTTATCTGAACACAAGTCTTTTAAAACCCGAGGTTATACCTTAGCAGCAGCCATCATGGCATAATCACATTCACCATCACATACACTAGAATCCCATGGGTCAGTCAGAGGTTCCAACATAGGTTCAACAACCTTTTCTTCCAACATATGTTCACCAACAATTTCTGATGTAACGTTTTTTTCAGCAACTTCTTCTACCACTTCAGATTTGGACTCCACTTCCTCAGATTCAGGCCCTTCTTGTATTGTTTCTAGTGCCATAAAGAAAAAAATATCTGATAAAACATCAGAATTAGCAACTAGAGCAAAATTTTCATCAGTTAAGTCCTTAGTAAGCTACTCCAATCAACAAAGCCTTGTGTAAAGAAGCTATATTGACTGGCCTCTGCTGGAGCAGATGTTTGTGCAGCTTGTGGTGCAGTTTGTACTTGAACCTGGGGTGCTGGGGCTTGAACATATTGAATTTGAGGAACAGTGGTTTGGACATACTGGACAGGAACAATGTTTACAGGGTGTGTAAAATGAGTAGTGTTTTGCATTTGAGGAGCATGGGTATATTGGGAACAATGGACAGTGCTTTGGGTGTTTTGAGGTCTTGGACTAGGGTGAGTGATTATAGGACCATTGTTTTGACTCCTACATTCCATAGCAAAGTGACCAAGCCTATTACACTTGTAACACTTATCTTTGATTTATCCAACCCAACCTTCAAGTTCCTATGCAACCCTAGAAACTTCCTACCAGTTCTTTTATAAAACTTGCTTGTTCTCACACTCAACAAGGCAAGTTGTTGCAAAATGTCCATTTCTTCCAGATCTGTGGGATCAAAATGTTGAAGGTCAGTTAACTCAAAGGACAAGTTGTCAGAGATCTGGTTTTCCGCATTAGATGTGAAAGCATAGTTGGGTGAGTAAGAATCAGAGTTGAATGCTCCGCCAGCTGTTATGTCAATGTAATGATCATAATTATGATCCTTATTACTACCAGATGATTCTTCGTGACCAAAAAGTGTTGTACTACCAAAAGAGTAGTCATCAGCCACTTTTCCCGACTCTTGTAACTTCTTTTTCTGGTTGAGCTCTCTTTCATAGGTGAGAAGCCTACCATGAAGTTGAGTCAAACTCATCTTCTTGAGCCCAACTGAGTTTCTAGCAACATAGGGTATAGTGTCCCACTTTTCTAGCATTGATCTAAGGAACCTACTATTTAAAGTTGAGTTAGCATATTCCACATTAACCAGTTTTAGCTCACTAATTAGACAACTAAACCTCTCAAACTGTTAGGCTAATGACTCTCCCTTAACGTGACAAAATGTTTCATATTGTTGGTTCAACACTTCTCTGTTGTTCTCAACGACCTTTTCTGTACCACCGAATTGCTCTTTTAGTGCATCCCATAACTCTTTTGCACTGTTACAATGTAACAGGCTAGCATAGATATCATTGGGTAGTGTTGCAGCAACTATACTAAATGCTTTAGCATCTAACTCAATTTTCTGAAAATCCTGCTCAGAGCAATTTTCAGGTTTCTTAGGTACTTGGACCTTGGGATCTTCTGCTCTCGGTACCATCGGAACATGTGTTCTGAAGATAACCGATTTCCAGCAACCGGTGTTTTGCTGTGTAAGTACATGACCCATCCTACGTTGCCGGATATTGTACTTAGATCTGACAAGCATAGGTGGCTTGTACAGTGTGCCAGTGTTATGAGGATCTTGTGTGTTTTGAGACATTTTGGTTGTTTTAAAAAGTTTTTGTTTAAACTACTTTCAACATGATTAAACTTTTAACTCTTTTTTTCAACAAATATGAACAAACGATATCAATGAATTTAAACTTATCTTTTATATCAAATTGATTGTTAAATCAAATTTGATTGACATATACTCTGATACCAATTGTTAGGATCTGAGTTTGAATTGTTTGTGTTTGTTTAAGATGAACAATGGAAGATGATAAAAACATGAAATAATATATAACGGAATGAATGTAAACTTTATAACACAAACAACGAGAGATTTGCTTTCATCATAAACACTTTCAATTGAATGATTGATTTACATATGCATGAATTACAATTCTCCCCCTCAGCCTTAGATCACTGTGTTTGTTCGTACAAATTGCAAGTGTGTGAAAGTGATCTGATAGAACAGTACATGCACTGTTCTATTTATAGTACAAAGCTAACCACTGTGGAATCTTTGCTGACATCACCTAAACAATGACATCTAACAACTATAACAAGTTGTTAACTCTGCTATAGCTAAACACTATTATATTACAAAGCACTGATTATAAGCACAGATGACTCTATCCTCTGATGAGCTCTATCCTCTAATGAAGCTTTAGCAAACCTTCTTCAAAGAGTGATCAGACATTTGTCTTCATCAGTGGTTTAACTTCAACAGACTTTGTAAACCAGCAGACCTTAGGAAGCAGCAGTTGTTTAATGCCTTCGTCATTAAGAGGAGAAGGAATCCAAAACACTGTTATTCTTGATCAGTTGTTTGCAAAACTATTTTGGCTTTCTATCCTCTGTTCTCAAGGTAGGATCCACATGAGCCAACAAAACTCAACCACAAAGGGGAATGGCTGATACCATGTTTGAATGTGAAAGATCTTTTCTTATTGATTGAATAGGAAGATACAACTACATATATATAAACATGAATAATACACTTTAGATCGTTTTCTTATTGATTGAATAGGAAGATACAACTACATATATATAGACATGAATAATACACTTTAGAGCGTTCAAATATATAAAACTAAATAATAATGATAGAGAACATTATATTATCTAACAATACATACATATATATATATATAGAGAGAGAGAAACAAAGAAAGAGAGAGAGAAAGAGAGAAAGATCTGGTTAACGACTTTCACATTATCATGTTGACAAATTAAAAAAGAACGATGGATGGTGTAAGAGTAGACAGTATTGATTTGTAATTTACTACATATTATGTGTTGCAATGGCTTTACTAGATCATCAATATAAACGACTATAGACTACATTGGTATGAAGAAGATAAAGGGGCTTATAACCACCATAATATCAAGATTTGTATTTTGATTTTAGACATGTTTGTAACCCTCTATTTTGATTTTTAGGTTTGCGTTATGGAGGAAGGATCCATTAAAAAGTGAATTTTGCTTAAGTAGCCTAAGAAGGATTGTGATGATGACATGTGACACTCTTAAAAAGTGGGAATGAAGGGCATTTTGGTCCTTATAAATAGGAGTGAAAATGACATGTGACACCTCTTTTGTTTTTTAAAAATACAACAAAAAAAAATATAGCACAAAAATGTAGTAAAAAAAAATCCAGTACAAAAAAAATATAGCACAAAAAATTGTAGTACAAAAAAATATAGCACAAAAAATATAGTACAAAAAATCAAGGTTGGAGAACTCGTTAGTCGTTAGCGGGTCGGTGAGGCAGGGACTAGCGACTACTCGGGATTACTCGGGATTAATCGGGATTAATCGGATCGGACTTTTTACATATAATTTTAAGTTTTTATACATATATACACATATTTTTATAGGTAATTTTTTTAAGTTGACAAGTTTTGACCGGAATCTGGGAGGTTTTGGCTGGAATATGTGTTTTTTTCCGAATTTTTCTGATTTTTTTTGGTTTTTTCTGATTTTTTCCGATTTTTTTTGTTTTTTCCCGATTTTTTCCGATTTTTCCCGACCGACTAGTCGCGATTAGGCCCGACTAGGGCCGATTAGGGCCGACTAGGCCGACTAGCGATTTTTTTACTGATTAGCTGAAAATTACTCAGTTGATGGGCGACTAGCGACTAGTCAGCGATTAATCGCCGACTAGTCGCGATTTTTGCAACCATGAAAAATATAACACGAAAAAATTTAGCAAAAAAATGTAGTACAAAAAAATCTAACACAAAAAATTGAGAAAAAAAATTAAGACAAAAAAATCCAACACAAAAAATTTAGCACAAAAATATAATACAAAAATCTAGCACAAAAAATGTTATACAATATAGAAATACAACACATTTTAGTGGGTTTTTTTAGTTTTCATATTTTATATAGCAATATGGTTCTCAAATTAAAAATAAAAAGACGCTCGATTTTACGGTGAAATTTTTTTGAAAAAATAATGTCGTATAAAAAAGTTATGAACGTCTAAAAAATGAGGGTGGAATATGCATGTGCCTTGCATGTGAAGAGAGAAAGTTCATAAATATGATTTTCCCAAGATACTCTTACACTCATCCTTTCCCCTACACTTTCATCTTAACCATTAATTTAAAAATGAATGATTAAGATTCCTTCTCATCCTACTTAGGCAAAATAAACTTTTTATTTGATCCAACTTTTTATTTGATCTTACCCGTCGTTATGTACATCTCTTCATATGGCATCAATAACATGTTTGTTTTAGGTTTGTTTTACCCATATACAATAACAATAATTGGTAATAAATTAAAAGTGATACTAATCTAAAATATAACAATAACAATAATTGGTAATAAATTAAAAGTGATACTAATCTAAAATAAAAGTTCAAAAACTACAAAATAATGAGAATAATAATTAACTAAAAAACAAATTCTGAACAAAGCATTCATACTTGTTGACATGTAACAAAATTTGAAGCAACAAAAACTAGAACCAATTTGAAACATTGAAGTCCCTTAGCTTGCTGAGATGTCTTTCCATGTCCTTTCTGCCCTTGTCCCACTCTTCCCTGTGAACTACAGTCGTTGGATCATCTCTCTCCTCCTACAAGAATAAAGAAATATCATCTGCTTAGACAAGATCCAATACTCTTGAATCTAAAATTAATATATATACAAGACAAGATCATCACCGAGGGAATTATTTTAAATGATGTTGCATTATCCCGAATAACCAGAAAATCGTTCTTTCGATCCCTGTTTCTTCCTTCAGGAACTGTCACCTGTAATACATGGTCATAATATTTATTATCATTCTTTAATATGTATGTAATATAATACCAAGGTAAAAAACATAAAGGATTAAACCGAAAGGTAACTCAGCTGCCATTTCCCGAAACCGTAACTAGCACAGATAAATTTATCAAAAACAGCCAAAGCAGACCATCAACTCAACGGGACTTACGCCAACAAGTATATTTAGTAAAGAAAAAGGTTGAAAGTGATCTAAAATATATTTTAAATATAATAATGTATGTAATATCTTAAATTGTTATTATTCACAAGAACTATTCAGATTAGGACAAAATAATTCTCTTATAACTAAAATCATTATTAGAATGGACAAGATAAACCTATCCCACCAAGTACAAAAAAAAAAAAAAAAAAAAAAAAATCACTACCCAACTGGATAACATTTTGTATGATACAAAGCCTCATCTGTAGTTTGTAAAATGGGAGTGTAGATATATATATATACTTACCAAGACTTTGGCCCGAGTTATCGACTTTGTCTTTGAATCTATAACATAAATCTCTTCAAAGTCAAGCACAAAATCGGGATCATCCAACCGCCGGTTCCTGTAGTGCTTCGTCAAAAACACCTTCAACAAGAAACAGAGCTATTATACTGCATCATAAGGATGAAAACGAAAGAAAATTACATATTGAGCATAATTTATAGTAAACATATAGTTTGATAACCATATCTAATGTATTAATTAAAAAATCTGCTTGCAGTTAACCCAACCCAAGCGACCCGATCCATTTTGACTCATTACATAGAGGTATCAAGAAACAAGAGCCTTATGCAGACCACAAAATCATACTGAGATAGAAAGAAAGTAGGTCAAAACAACATTTGTATCAGTTGTAACGTGTTAGGTTGAGCCAAAAAACTTTTTGCCCAAAATACTTGGCTTTTACTTTAGAAACCACGGGTGTATCAAATATGATTTCACAAGGTATCTTATACCGATAAGAACTAAAAGCTATTAAGATTAGGAGGTTTTGTATCTTAAGAAGACACATTGGCCCACTATCAACATGTTGAAAATGTTCCATTCATTTGACCCGTAGCCTTTTATTTTATTTCACCAGTCTGACCCGTTAAACATTACCATAACCAACACATTCACAAGTAACTGCCATCCATAATGCACAAAATGATGAGCAATCAAAAGCAGACAACAAATTTAGCAAGACTATGTCAACAAGATACATTTCATCCTAATTTGAGCTATATAAATATAATCATGGGTTCCTCACCTTCATAACCTCCCACTCTGATTTGTACATGGGATCCCGAAGTGCATCAATTGGCGGTTCTGTGACGTTATAGGTACCCCAGTCACTCTTTGCACATCTAATATACTGCAATTCAAAATATTATCCTCTTGATTTCTTATAAAACTCTACTTTTGAATATGAAAAAAGGAATCATTTATATTAAAAAAAAAAAAACTAAAAACTAAGAAAATTAACCTTCTCGGGCATGGGCGCAAGAACACGTGGAATCGCATAGATATCAGTATCCGGTTCGGTCACATACATCTGCAACACCAAACCATTATTTATTTTGGTGTAAACACATAATAATATTTTAAATTTTCTTGACCAATTGGACACCAACCCTTTTCTAGCACTACCAATGCTGAACTTTTTATTAACTTGAACCAACTTTGAGGTCAACCAGACCTCAGTTAGTTACTGGATATGCATCCAAATCAACTATCCAACACGTTTTTGTGGAACTATGGAAAGCCCCACTAATACCCTCCCTGGTAAACACAACTTGTACTTGGCAGAAAACCAGTGAAACTCAACCACTTAACATTGAAGGTTTATCCAACACCTTGTTAAAGCATGCTTAATTTACCCTTGTTTTTTCTATGCCATTTAAACAAACATATATTTAACAAGATAAGTTAAGAAAGTAAGTAAGAAAGACGATATACCTCTCTGAAATCGTAGACATCATTATCGGGATCAGGCGGCTTCCGGATAAAAAAATCACAATCCATCAAACTTATTTTATGAAACTCATCCTCGTTAATACGATAATCAACAACCTCCTCGGAGTTCCACCCTTGAGTGGACACGAAGCTCTTACTATGCACCATCGTAATCCCATCATCACCACCACCACCGACAACCTCCTCGTACTCAACGTCGTAGTCTCTCTTATTATCCCCCTCATCTGCCTCTTCTTCGTCCAGGTCCTCGTGATCTGCTTCTCCAGCGCCGTCTGCGTCATCTCCGCCGCCGTCTGCGTCGCCGCCGCCGTCTCCGTCGTCGGAGAAGATTCTGAAGTCTCGGCGTTTGGGAAATGGTTTGAGGGATAAGGGGAAGGTGCGGATTCGGGGGAGTGAGGGAATTGGGGAAATGGATGGGAAAGTGCAGACCTGTAGTAGTGGGATTGGATTTGGATTTGGAATTGGAAGGAAGAAGAGGGTGGTGCTCATGACGGTTTCAGGGTTTAAGATAAGGTTTTTCGGAGAGGTGAAACAGTAAATACTTTTATAATAAGAAAGCCTCTCTCTATCTATATATACTATTTATTTCTTGTTTGTTTGACAAAACTTTAAATGCTATTTCATTTGTTCTCTTTATTTGTTGTTTGTCAAAACTGTTGAGTGTTATTTAATCTGCCTAAGAGTTGATAATAAGAGTTGATAATGGATATCTTGCATCTATGTGAGTGACAAAACTTATCTTATAAGGAGTGATCGGGAATGGTTGTAAGTGGAGGAGAAAAAAAATATATGAGAATATTACTATTCATCTATAATTATATGGAAAATAATGTTCACCTTTTATAAATTTTTAATATTTTTAAAGGTGATTGTAAATGAAGGAAAGAAAAAAAATGTAATAATAAAGGTATATAAAATATTATTTACTTACTTGGGTGGGGTTCGGCTACAAAGTCCATTTTTCCTACAAAGTGTACAAAGTCATAAAACACCACAATTTCGGCCATAAAACACACTCAAAACCCACAAATAATAGAGTGAAGATCACTAAAACACAATATCCAAACCCTAACAGTCCATAAAAACTTCAAACACACCATCGTAGAACAATGAATATAAAACACAACATGATAATCAACATAAAACACACTAATGTTAGTCATTCGATAATCAAAGCCTTATCATCCAAAACACAACACAAAACCCACAAATATGACGTTTTAGTAATCTTCACTTTGTTATTTATGAATTCTGAGTGTATTTTTTGGTTGATATTGTGATGTTTTATGACTTTTTACACTTTGTAGGAAAAATGGACTTTGTAGCAAACTCCCACCCTTACTTAAAAATGATAGAAAAAAGATAGTGATTTTTAGTGTAATTATATAAATATGGATAAAGAATACAATGCGAATGCTCTAATAGTAAAAAAAGGGAATTTAAAAAACATCTATCAAATTTAAGTTGTACCATATGTAATAAATTTAAGTTGTCCATATGTAATAAAAAATTACAATATCAAATATATTAACGATATACGTTGAATTATACATGTTTTTATACCCCAAAACACTTCCGTTTTAAGTGTTTTTGACCGAAACCGCGACGTTTAGGTACCAAATCCGGTACTTTTATATTTTCAGGTCTTAAACGGAGCACAAAAGAAAAATCTGATGAAAACGGACAAATTCCGATGCAAATCTGATAAAACGGACAAAATTTTGATTACTGCCAGGTGTCACACGACCGTGCGACCTGATGGCACTACCGTGTGGATCGCTCAATCTCGGAAGCACTGCCAGTGCAACTGATAGTGCCAATTTGTCCCCGAGTCGCACTACCGTGCGACCCGCCGCATGACCGTGCAATGGCTTGACCAAGCTTTCTGATCAAAGTTCTGATAACATTGCACTACCGTGCGACCCATGGCATGACCGTGCCAATCTGATGACTCAGACAACTTGTCCACTAGTCCACTTGTCTGACCCCGAATCGGAGAAATAACGTCACCCGACAACACCTGTCGCAAGACCGTGCCATACCAAAAGTTGCCTATAAATAGAGCCATTCGCTACTGGTTTCAATGTTGGGTTTTTCTCCATTTTTCTAGGCGATTTCTGGGTTCCGAAGTAGTACTGATCAGATCCATTTGAAGCCTCAAGATCGAGTGGAAGCATAACCGATCCAACCCATCAATTCCTTGCTTGTTTATGGTTCGATTCCTTGTTCTTGAACATGTTTTCTGATCATTATTCAAGTATTGAGCTGATGTTAGTTTATGTTTAATGTAGTATTACGTAATAGTAGTAGTGAACTTGTTTCTTGAATAATTGTTATGTTGTAATCTTGTTTGTATGAATCTTCATGATTATATAATGAATGTTTCATTGATGTTGAGTTCTTGATTATGTTTGATTGTCTTGGATAATGAATATGTGGTTAGTGAGATGGTAACTATTTCTTGATTAATCACTTGTTTGTAAACTTGTTTACACCATGAGACTCGAGAGGGGTATTGGTTTTATCTAAGATATATCTTATTTTGATTAGGAATGCTTTCTTGCACGTAAGGGTTCTAACGAATTATATAGTGTTGATTACATGTTCTTGAACGCGGTTTATGATCCTTGTTTAGTAGTTTTGATCTGAAATTGCTGACATGGTAGCTTTGTGTTCAAGACTTGTAAATGTGAAATATTTTGTTATATGATCTACTTAAATGCTTATCCTCGTGGCTGTATTGTGACCGTCGGTATTGCTTTCTTTGATAAGTGAGGTTAGAAAACTCCTAGCGGATGACTAATCTATCTTTAAAGGTTCACATGAATAAATATCAATAGCTCGCTAAAGAATGAGTTTAGGTGGTTAACGTGTGTTTATCGCGTTAACTTTCCGAAGAATTATCATGTTAGAAAACTCCTAGCTGATGACTAACTGTCTTGAAATTGGAAAATTGATTAAGTGTTTTTTTGTGACATATGTGATATAGATAACATGTTTAGGATATTTGTGCAACAAGATAATAGTATATTTATATTTTAGATATAATTTAGATAACTTAGTTAAACATGTCACACCCGCTCATAGCGGAAGCGCGAGGTGTGATCTGATCGGTTCTCATTGCATAACAATATAAGTGAACATACTAAATGAATAAAAACAAGCTCCAATGCCATTGTCATAATCGTTTCAAAAGAACGCAACATAAGCTAAATATATTGGTCACAAAAAAATCAAATGAAAGTAAGTTGTTATTGTTTTATACATCAAAATGTAAGTCTTAAAATGTCAAGGCGTTGACCACTATATCACCGCAAAGAGGCGGTATATAACGGGCAAACCCTTCAAATGATGGCATGGAGTCTTGATACTTGCTTTCCTTGACTGAAATGTCTGCATGGTCCACAAATTTCCTGAAATACATGTTAAGTTTGAAAACATCAACAAAAGTTGGCGAGTTCATGCAATTTAGTTGTATGAGATGTATCTGTAAAATGTGAGTTGTATAAAATGTATCTGCAAAATGCGAGTTGTATAAAATGTATCCATAAAATGTGAGTTGTATAAAATGTATCTGTATGTAATGATGTAGTATGTAAAGCGTCAATGAAATCGTTGATCATTAATGTTTCGCGAGGACATTAATATGTGTGACGAATTAGGAAGCAATCCAAACCTAGACGATTTCGTGTCGACTACTATCAACTGGGACACAAATGCACTCTTCTGTATGGGTCCACGACCAAGAGTGGGGCTCGCCAAAACCCATTAGATCTAACCCTCTGTACCTAGGTCCAAACTTGATTAATGGTGCTTAGATGTATGACCCTAATCGCACATGATCTAAGGTGTTTCATTCCATGACTTAACATACAATTGAACATGTATTTTCCCCGATAGTTGTAAAGTTGTAAAACATTTAAAATGAATATGGGACATGAACTCACTGAATTGCGTCCGTGAATGGTAAGTAACTGTGATCTGACGTACGGTCGTCTTGAATAGTGTCACGACCTACAAACATTCTATATTTGTTAGACACTTCGGTCTTGTAATGACTTGAGTACAAGTCTTTTATCTTGAATATGTGTTAAGACTTGTATGTCTTTGTTATTCATTGAACTACGTATTAGATGTATGATTTGTTAAATTGTTATATATATATTTCACCAAATATATATATATATATATATATATATATATATATATATATATATATATATATGTAATCTTGTATCTTGTGAGTTGTATCATCGGGTCTTGTCCTCTTGATTTCATGACTTGTATGAATAAATTGTATAATTGTATTTTCATCAATTATATGTCATTGGGCTGGGCCCATGTCTTAATGCTATTGGGCCTTAGCCCATATGTTTTGACATTGGGCTTAGCCCATGTATTCATGTTATTGGGCTTAATAGTATTGGGCCTAAATAGTATTAGGCCTAAAGGTTATTGGGCTTAATGTTATTGGGCCTTGGCCCATATGTTTGGTATTGGGCTTAGCCCATGAGTTTTTTATATTGAGCTTAGCCCATGTATTTATGTTATGCCCATTTAAGATGATAAGCCCATTTGTATAAAATAAGCCCATATGTAAAATAAGCCCATTTGTATTAAAAATAAGCCCATTTATATAAAATAGGCCCATATGTATAATAAGCCAATTTGTATAAAATAAGCCCATGTGTTAAAATATATTCTTTCATTTTTATAAAAGTTACTAAATATAGGCTTTTTAATTAAAAGAATACATAATAGTTTTTATAAGTTTCAAAACATCCGGATATTGTTGTCGGTGATTTGTATGTATTTGCATCGAAAGATAGCCTAAGCGTCGTAGTAACTCTTCGGAATGGCGATATGTTTATAGATTCGCCCGTCGTCCGTTTTGAACATAAGTTGTGTCCGAAGGCTCGGAATGCCCGTAAGTTGTTTTTAAGGCGTATTTAAATGTAGTCTTGTAAGACTTTAGTCGAAATGTACATTGTGTTTATTTGCACCATTGTATTCAAGTTCCTAGTTATCATACATATAACTAATACAAATAAATAACACATAGCACATAAGTTGTCAAGTTAACTAAATATATATTTTCTCAAAAATATATATTTATATCAAACTTTGCTTTTATAAAAACTATTCTTTAAAATATTTTTAATCTAATAAAGATTTTGTCAAAAATAATAGTTTTTATAACTTATGATTTTTAAGAAAAATGGCCATATTTCCTTTGAAATATATACTTTGCCATGTTTATATAAAACATATCTTTTTCTTATAAAATCACCAATAATCTTCTCATATTTTTCTTAATAAAAACATATGAGATTTATATCAAAATCTTAACAAGATGAAATCAATAACATGTAGGGTTTTGGTATGATCATAACATAAGTTAACTAGTTCAAAATCCATGATTTACTTCTAGTTTTAACAAACTTTTTATAAAAGCTCAGCTTGTATGTTTCTTTTTAAAACTTTGTAAAAGTATTATTTTTATTGAAAAACCTCTTATACTTTAACAAAATCCAAGATTATGATCATCCATCTAAACATTTATGTTTAACAAAACCCTTAAACAATAACTTCTATACTTGTTAGATTATGTTTTTAAACATCATCTAACAAATTATTCATATGCTAATCATCAAAACTAGATCAAATATGCAAGTATTCATCCTTAAATCACAACATAAACACACTTTTATATCATGATTATTATTTTGCTTCTTTGTATTTTCATATTATTTTGTATGATTATTTAGTTTATTACATGTTCTTTAACCAAATAATACATAAATAAGTACGAAAAAGAGATTTTAGAAACTTACTTCTAGCACTAATGGCTAGGGATGATCTAGATGATGGTCAAAGAAAAGAAAAATGTTGATCTTGATGCTTGGAAGCTATGAAATGGAAAGAAAAGCTTGCTTCTTCTTGTAGTGTCTTTAGATCCTCCTAAGTACCATCAAGCTCCATCTTGATCATCAAAAAAGTGTTAAAAAGTGAAAGATTTTTGATGGTGTTCTTGGCTAAAGTATGAAGGTTGAGAGAGTTTTCACATGTGTGTGTTATGGAAGGTGTAAAGTGATGGAAAGTGCTTGGTAAATCTTGTAACTAATTGTTATAACATTCACCACTTGCATAACTAGTAAAAATATCTACATATTTTTAGCAACAACTTGAGCATGTGGGTCCCACATGGGGGTGGTTCACAATAGGGGGGGGGGTCATGTTTGGTGAACCTTTTTAACTAGTTTCACTTGATTAAAAGTGTTAGAATTTTTGTAGAACTTGATTAGGAAAGCTTAGATGTGTTAGGGATTTAAGTATTTAAATGTGGTAAGTGACCATTACTAGACCAAAATGATCCAAATAATGTTAGATGGTCACTAAAAAAAAGATCCGATATCGTTCGGATATTCGTTTGGCGTTGTTTCCGTTAGTCGTTATTTGAACGCTAAGTTGTGTAACTTGTGTGAATTGATGTCGTTATTGGTTCGGATAATACCCGAATGTATCCTCACATGAATTCTATGTTAAATAGCAGTTTTAAAGGTTGTAAGAATATTAGAAAGCTGATTTCTGCAGAATTTCTGCGGAAAAGTGTTGAAATCGTCGCTTTTAGTGCTTTTCGGGCAATTTTTAGTGTTATCGGACTTCGGAAAGGTTTTAAATCAAACCCTTGCATTCCTAGTTAGGGTTTAATATATATTAGATGTTGGACTTTCGTCTGAGTCCTAAAGATGTCGTTTAGATGATTTCTGCGGATCCTGTGTTTTCGTCAGAATACTAGTTTACTAGGTGCTTTTCTAGTAGTTTCGATCCATTGTTTAAACTGTTTCAAATGTACTTAATAAAAATGAATCATATGCATCCTAAGTAAGTATTCCATGAGTATTCTAAGTGTATGCCACGAAATACGCAGTTCGGGTGTTCAAAATGCATAAAAATGTAGCTAAAATGATTATTTTAAGTGTAAGAAAGTTACCGAAAAGTGGAAGTTATCACAAAACAACCATTCACCTATCATTTTATCTGGTAATCTAATGACAAAGATTTAGTACTTAATAACGCCCGTGTTTCATGGATCGATATCTGGCTCTTACCAATACTTTACTACATATATGACGGAATACACTTGTCCTTTGTTGTGTGTGTTTTAATGTTAAGGTATAAACCATTTTTATAAATATTAGAACCCACGTGTGTGTGTGTAAAATCAATGTAAATAATATGTGTATATAAACGCGCACCAAGTTTTTGGCCCCGTTGCCAGGGAGCACGGCGAATTTTCGGAACAATCCGAGTCATTATTTTACCGGTGTACAAACTGTGAATACTTGTACATTTTTGTATTTATTTGTTTCCTTATTTACTAACTTGTTAATATTTAACTGTTGGATAGCCTTTTCTTTTTCTGTTTCACTAACCAGCAAACTACTAACCAACTAACTGACTAACCGCTAACATTACTAACATACTAACTTTTTATTGTTCAACTAACATTTTCTTCATTTCAATTATTTATCTAATTCAGTTATGTGTTCGGAATCGAACCATTTTCTTTTATTCTTCAATTTCAATTATTTTACTTCAGTCATTTCATTTATGTTATTTTGTTCATTTATTTGTTTATTTCATTTCAGTATTTCATTTATTTCAATTCAGTTATTTCATTTCTGTTTTTATATTTATGTCCATGGTCGTACGTTGAACCACTTACATAAATTTATATATTTATCTATTTCTTTTATGCATTTATTTACACTTATTTATTTATTTATTTGGTCCACAAAAATAAAATACAACTTTCTGATAAAATTATCAAATTTTCTGATATTTTTTGATAAATTCTGATAAACCCATTAGATTTTCTAAAAACACAATTTTTATTTCTGATGAAAGGAAAATTTTCATCAGATTTTTATCAAATCTTTTCAGATTTTATTATTATAAAAAATATATAAATATATATTTTTCGAATGTAAATAAGTAAATAAACAAGTAAATAGTTAAATGGATATGTATCGTAAATATGTATACATGTATAGTATTATTATTTGTACTTATTTCTTATATTAGAGTGAGTGAATTGCAAGTTTTGTCCTTTATGTATATAGGCAATTGCAGGCGGTGTCCTTTATCTTTAGAATTGACGAGTTTTGTACTTATTGTTTCAAAATGTTGCACGCTATGTCCTTTGACCCTAACTGAGTTACTTTTTTCTGTTAAGCATGATCATGTGCCTTGCACATGAGGGTATTTTTGTCATTTATTATTTCAAGGACTATTGTACAAATAACTTATATGTAGGGTGTATTTTGTAAAAGAAATAACAACCCCCTTTTCTCTGCAACTGGCCATCTATACCCCCCACCACCAGCCACCGACCCCAACCACCAACTGTGATCACCGCCGCCGAAACTCTAGTCATGTTTATGTCAAACCCCAATTCATCAAGATTTTTATACCAGGTTGGTTTAAAATGGAACTCTTTTGAGTTCAAACAGATGCATATGTCAAAATTAGAGCTTCCCATAATTCGAGATTACATACAAATTCTACAAGAATTTACTTGAATTCAAATAAACTCATTTACCAAACCATAAAAAATCAAAACCCACCACCACACTGTCCCAATCCCAATCATCAAAATAATCCGAAAACCATATCATGTTTAATAGTTATTTAATTTAATATAAATTACCTTTATTGAAAGGAATAGATTGTGGATGACAGTAGATCTAGACGATGTTCTAGACAAATCCTCTATTAGCAAAAGCTGATTTATACAATTAACAACTACCAAGTCAAACTTAATTACAATTCATCATCAAATCATCAATTCACACTCTAACACTCAACACTCACCTCCATGAATAAACTTCATAGATCTGGACAGCGCCGCATCCGGTGGCTCCACCACCAAAAGCATGAATGTCGAGCAGATTCGAAGAATTTCCGGTGACTCGAGACGATTGTTGTGACATACGCAACAGAATAACTGTCGGATCGATGATCTTCCAGTGGACTATGTCTAGGGCTGAACCGTCGCTGTTACGATCATCGGAGGATGCGTATTGATGACGGATGATGTCGTAGGAAGATGATTGATACATCTGTTGTGGTGGTGGTGGAAGTAGGTGGTGGTGGGAGTAGTACAGAGAGAGACGAAGTAGAGAGAGATGGGGTTTCTAGAGAGAGAATGATATTGAGTGTTATATAATATTTTTTTAAGATATTTTTTTAAATAATAAGATAAAAAGACAATTATACCCTTATGTGTCTTGCACATGATCTAATTTAACAGAAAAAAGTAACTGAGTTAGGGTCAAAGGACATACCGTGCAACATTTTGAAACAATAAGTACAAAACTCGTCAATTTTAAAGATAAAGGACACCGCCTGCAATTGCCTATATACATAAAGGACAAAACTTGCAATTCACTCCTTATATTATTATTATTATGTTCTTTTTTTTGTATAATGCCTTCCTTTTTACTTGCAGGCTAATGTCCACGACCCCTGTACCTGCTAATGCTGAGCTAGCCAACGAACCAGAAAATAATCTAAGAAGAAGTAGGCGGCTTCGCGAGAGATTGCTTATCGTTGCACAAAGGATTGCGGCCGTAATCAACGAACCAGTGATACTTTCTGATAGCGAGAGTTCAGAGGATGAAAGAGGAAGCATCATGGCAAAGCACGACCAGCCTTTGAATGAGACAGGCCGTCCAGGAGGAGATGGCTTGCTACCAAGCATCACCCGACCTACGATAGCAGCACCGAGTTTTGAAGTTAAATCTAGTATAATTAACATATCACACCCCGAAATATCAGAGCTGGCGTGACCGGACTGGTATCTTCATTGCACAGCGGAAGCAAATAAGCTAAGACTTCTAGAAATTGAACGCCTGCTAAGTACTCGAATTCCCATGGGTTCTCCTATTCCAACCGTTTCGTAGTTTTGAAAAATGCAACCTGAGAAAGAACATGCGAAAAAGTCAACATAAAGTTGAGCGAGTTCATAGTTTGTCTTGAAAAGATTTAAAATAAATCTTTTTGATAACCGGTTTCAAAGTTGTGGAGAAAACATAATAGAATCATTTTTCTCGATATGATATATGAAAGTTGTGAGTCTAGCCCACGAGAGTCTTTGTAAGCAGGACTAACACGTCCTCTTATTTGTACATAAGTTGAAAACGTTATCAAAGTTTTAAATACATGTATTATGAGTTTACGTCAAATGGATATTAAAAACATTTGAAAGTTTTGGTGTTGTAAGTTGGTATGTAAAGCGTCTATGAACATGTTGATCATTAATGTTTCGCGAGGACATTAATATATGCGACGACATAGGAGGTACTCAACCCGCGTAGGCAATTTTTAGTGTCGAATAACCTCGACTGGGACACAACAGCACTCTAAGTGGTCACCCATGGACCGTGAGTGGGGCTCGCCCATACCCATTAGATCTAACCTTTGTTCCTTGGTCCTCAAAAGGATTAATGGCACCTCAGTTACAGCCTATGCTCACATGATCTAAGAGTTCATTCCATAACTTAATCATACCTAAGTTTAACATGTATTTCTCCCCCGAAAGTTGTAAACCGAAATGTTGAAAGAAAAGGGGGACATGATCTCACTGAGTTGTCTCGTTTTTCGTACGCAGGCCAACCCAATCCCGTTGTTGTAACTAGGACATTCTCGTCACTAGTCATGAAAATCATGCATGTTTGCGAAAATACGTGTTTGTTTTGTAAAACCGGTATGTTTAGTATAAACTTTTCGTAAACCTTTCGAGTTCGTTGAAATTCATTTGCAACATGGTTTATAAAGATGTGTTTTCGTTCATCAAAATAGTGTTTTCTTTTGCAAAAACTTGCATGTCTTTCCACCCCCGAAAACATTTATAAAAATGTAAAACCGTAAAAAGTGGGGGTTATGAACTCACCTGAATATTCCTGTGCAAAGCTATCTTAACGTGATTCCGTAGTGTCATCCCACGAACGTGATTTCACTAGCGTGCATCTATAGTACTCCTAACAGAGAATAACTATCAGTTTCTAATTTAAACGTAGTTAAACTACGTGTCCGAGCTCTACCGAGTCGTTAATACACGACCCTATGAAGGTGTTCTTATTTTGATTTAGAATAACCAATTCATGGTTATTTGACCTCATTTATAATCGAGATAAAACTAAGTCTCGAAAACGACTTAGTTTTCGAATGGTATAGAACATAAATATTTATACATTTAAATATAAATATACTTACGGCATCGTGTGAGTTGTCGCGAATAGAAATACGTAGGTGGATAGCGATACGTGTCGTGTTTGGTTTAAATGTTTGTAACGAATAACTTTTATAAGAATATTCGAAGTCGCGACACTCGAAATAAATATAAATAATTATATTTATGTTATATATTTTCCGAACACTAGACTTTTGAAATACGATTTCCGAATTTTGGGCGTTTGACATAAATATACACATTATGTTTGTTTGTAAAAACATTCGGAAATATCGATGTCTGAAATAACTATAAGCGTTATATTTATTTTAAAGAAGTATCGGTTTCATAAATAATCTTGTAACGTCGTCAAAATAAATATACATATAGTTATATTATACAATACTCGGATTTTCGTTAGACGTCGTTTAAATATAACACGTATAGTGCATCGGGTTTTTAACGAAAAACGGACAGAGTTTCCTCTGTTTTTGGACGATCCCGACAAGTAGGTGTCGATATATTTTTATCAAAATCCAACAACTTTCAACCGCAATTCACTAATATAATCCAATTATAAATTTTCGTCAAGTAATAATAATTGTAAACTAACACTAAAACGAAACGAAACGGGTCGAGCTCGGTCGCGTTTAACTATTATAAAGTCTAAAATCTATAAAAATCTACGTTAATTTCGCGTTGTTAAACTTTACCGGGTCTGAGTTGACCGCGTTTGACCTGTTTGACTGCATGTTGACCAAGTCGTTGACTGAGTCAAACCGAGTCGACTTATTTTGACCGTGAAACTGAGTTTGACGAAACCGACCGAGCCAAGCTTGAACCGAACCCAATCTTCTGTCGATTAATGTTGACCCGAAGCTGAACCGAGATCCATGTTACCCGTTGACTGCCGTTGACTGAGTTGACTCGGTTTGACCGAGTTAACTCAGGTTGACCGAGCTTTGACCAGTCAACCTGATGTGTTGACTGGTTTGACTTCTTTGACCGATGTTGACTGACATTGACCGGTTGACCCGAGCCGTTAGACCCGAACATGAATCGAATTGAACTCGAACCTGAAACCAATTCAGAAATTGAATTACCCACTAACTTGAGCCAAAGACGACCCATAACCGTACCCAAAACTCTCGGACACATACCCGAGTTAAAACCCGAGTCGAGCATCCCTAATCTGACTTGAAAAGAAAAAAAAAGAACCAAAATAGAACCTGCTGACCATAATCGCCACCACCGTCGTACAGCTCCCGACGCGGCTCCGGAAGCCGTCGGGTCTCACCGCCATCACCGCGTAATCACCGTCATTACCTCCACGGAGCTCTGCTGTCAAATCGAACCGTCATCGACACGGCGACGCAACCGAAGTCGTCGGAGCTCGATGTCGCTCGTCGGCTTTCCTTCTCACTCGAGCTCTCTTTCTCTCTCTATCGCTCTCTGTCTGGTCGCCGCTGACCACCACTCAGTGGTCGTCTTCTTCAACTGACGGAGGGGGGGGGCTGTGAGTTGTTGGGGGTGTCTCGCTGGTTAACCGGCGCAGGTGTTACCCTATCGTCGGTCAGAGGTTTCACGAGAGAGAGCAGAAGGGA
This sequence comes from Helianthus annuus, assembly GCF_002127325.2. NCBI lineage: Eukaryota > Viridiplantae > Streptophyta > Magnoliopsida > Asterales > Asteraceae > Helianthus > Helianthus annuus. The sequence goes on from NC_035434.2 coordinate 90,864,845, forward strand.
TAAAGGGAGTGCTGGTGGGTGGGATTGAATGTGTAGATGAAATTCCTTATGTTTGCAGGTGGGATTCATGAGAGATACAGGATGTATGTGTGGTGTGTAGTTCTTGGTTGCAGACAAAAGAAATTGATAGTAACATGAAAGGTAGCGGCTGATGTATAATGAAGATTAGGGTTACACTAGTCTTATATAGGTAGGGTTTAATCTAGTGGGCTTGGGCTTGGGCCCAAGGCCCACAAGCCCATCTCGTGTTTAAGTGGCCCATAATTCCTACGAACCCGTCAACGCACCCGAACGTCGTAAAAATGTCGCAAATAAATTTTTAGGATCAAATGATGAAAGATAGCGTCGGTAGTCGTGTTGGGCACGTTTGTTTGTCAATTACGGTAAGAGTCGCGTAAAAATAGCGTCGTTGACCATTTTAAACTGTTTTTCGATCCGGTTTCGACTACCGGCGTAAAATTTAATTACGAATCTAAAATATATCGTAAAAACTTTAGTTTTAAAGGCAATACACGTCTCTGATGCTTCCGTTTCGTTGCCGGTGCGTTTCTACAGTCGTGTTTCTCATTCACATTTGCGCTTTATGCCGTACGGAAGCACGATAAATTCGCGAAACTAAATTTATAAGTATAAAATATTCGTATAAAATTCGTATTTGTCGGCGTTGTCAATATATGTTGTCGTTTAACGTTAACAGGTTTTCCCGTAAACCACCATTCGCGCACTATGGAGCCGAATAGACGTTCCTAGGTACTCCAAAGGCCTAAGTAAGTTAATATACGACTTAAACACTATTTATTATCGCCTTAAATGTTCGTTGATCACGTAATTAGAAGCCGTTAATTACCGGTTGTCACATTCTCCCCCTGTTACAGAAATTTCGTCCTCGAAATTTAAACTATGTTATCTCCTCAGAGCTGTGTCGTTCCTAGGTAAGTCCGAATAATACCAAAATGAATGAGCACGTGATTGAATCAAAACCTATTCAGATTACGTGAATGTAGGGACATTTTGCATTGATAAGAACCCAACGGTTCAACTGAGTTTGTTCAAGAAATCGATGTCAAGTGAACGAAGTGTAGTGATACTATCACCAATGTGAGCAAGTTTACAGGGGTCCAATAAAAGAGGAATTTCGACCAATAGAATTCCAAATGAAAGTTCACAAAGTGCAAATCAATTTTTTTGAAACAATGGAATTCACTACCAACAGAAACTGTTGTTGGTTGGTGTATGATTGAAACTCGAGTTTAACAAGTTCGAATAAATAGACTCATGAAAATGATTTATCAACAATCGAACCATTATATGAATAAAATCAACGTGTTGCAAGGATACACCGAAATGAAATACAACCGAACCTGGTGTATCATTATCTTAATACGTAGTTGCATTAAGACCATTTAAACGATGAGTCAAACGAAAAGCATATATAGTTTCGCATGAACGACTGATCGGGATTAGCACAAGCTACGAGTTTATACCGACGCCACAAGGTATCGTAGTGAATGAAATGATTCAATAATAGCAGTGATCGAACAAATATCACCATGTTTGTAATTAGATGAAAGGTTTAACGAAGTAATTACGAATAGTTGCTCCAAACAAATTACATAGGATTTTCAATTGAAAATGAAACAAATAAATAATGTTTTCGAGCGAAGATGAAAAGCAATAAATATCACAAAATGTTCACTCAATGGTGAAAGAACCGTTAAGAGGTACACCGAAATATGACATGAACTTGTGTACCATTATCTTAATACACGATTGTATTAAGACTGCTTTAATATGACAATTAACAAAACGGATTTAATATAAATAAACAAATAAATAATTAATTAAATCCGTACATGATGTGTGTAAACGATATTAGCGCAACCTTCAAATTTGTGAGAACGTCACCACAAGGTGATCGTAATCAAGGAAACAATTCAATGAAGTCGAAGACCAAACAAGCATGTTATGGTTCAAAGCAAATGAAGTGCTTGTTGGGATTATTTCGAATATGATGGCCTCAATCCATCATATGAAATCTTTAATCGAATATATATTATGAGCAAGTTCAACAATTGAACTTGGTTGAAACATATTCCAACAATGAATTCATGTATCAATGAGAAAGTTTAGACATGGCCACAATGAAAAACCATGTATACCACACAAAAGAAACTGGGTTTTCCAAGAGATCCGTTGACTCGATACCAAGGAGTCAACACTTAACAATAACGGGGTCACCAATGCAATAATTGGATGTAGCGAAATGGTATTTGTACTTGGATAAAGCAACAATTTAGAGTGAAGCCACCGATGGTTTTCACGAATCAATTTAACCGCATGCGTAACAAAAAAAAACATGCGTAACATACGAATTTGTCAAGAAATGAAGCAATTGAGTGTTCGCTACCAAGAAATGAAATCATCGTGATGCAATGACCGTTAGGGGAGTAGAAATGCGAAAATCTACTCATTATATGCAAAAGTCGAAATTTCAACAAAAGAAATTTAAGGACTTTACCTGGAATTTCAAACATAGCGTGATTGCCATAAGTGAAATAGGGGGAATGCGGAGACGTGTAACTTTTTTTGCAGCGCCCATAGTTGTGAGTCTCATTAGACCTAGTATCGATCGTTATGAAACCTTGTTTCAACGTACCTCAGCATGATTTGTGTTGCTTGCAGGATCACTTGGCAAATTGCCGCATTTCGATCCGTAGTTCTCCCGCTGACAGGATTAGCATCGTTGTTGTCGTGACCATTTGTGGTTTTCCCCAAGGCCTTGCCTCGAAAATCGTGTGTGATGTACTTCGACGTCCACTGACGTATAGTTTAAGTTTCATGTATACCTGTTCACTAGCGTTTCGTTCTGCGTAGAATATGATATGCTCCGACATCCGTTGATGTATAATTTGAGTTTCATGTATACTCGTGCGCACTAGCATTTCGTTCCGCGTAGGTTACCTGCTCTGGTAAGTAAGATAGCATAGACGACATAATATAATGGCGTTTGCGCGAGTTAATAGTCGCAGTTTCTAAGTGAGGACCTCTAATGAGTTTTGACATAAGCTTTACAAAGGTCCTAGATGCATGTTATCCAAAACTCTCAAAGTCTTGCTTAATGTACGAATCTGTTTCATGAACCGTGTATCAACACAACACTTGTGTTTGTTTAAAAAATCAAAATTGTTGACTCATTGTTCTCGGCAACGGTTGGAACCCATATTCGAGTCTTAGGCATTCTGTATGTGTTCAAGTCTTAAAAATCTAAGTCCCCAAAGGAAAGTAAGGTTAAAGCCTAGGTATCTCTTTAGAAACCTAATTCGCTGAAACCTATAGCTCTGATACCAATCTATCACACCCCGAAATATCAGAGCTGGCGTGACCGGACTGGTATCTTCATTGCACAGCGGAAGCAAATAAGCTAAGACTTCTAGAAATTGAACGCCTGCTAAGTACTCGAATTCCCATGGGTTCTCCTATTCCAACCGTTTCGTAGTTTTGAAAAATGCAACCTGAGAAAGAACATGTGAAAAAGTCAACATAAAGTTGAGCGAGTTCATAGTTTGTCTTGAAAAGATTTAAAATAAATCTTTTTGATAACCGGTTTCAAAGTTGTGGAGAAAACATAATAGAATCATTTTTCTCGATATGATATATGAAAGTTGTGAGTCTAGCCCACGAGAGTCTTTGTAAGCAGGACTAACACGTCCTCTTATTTGTACATAAGTTGAAAACGTTATCAAAGTTTTAAATACATGTATTATGAGTTTACGTCAAATGGATATTAAAAACATTTGAAAGTTTTGGTGTTGTAAGTTGGTATGTAAAGCGTCTATGAACATGTTGATCATTAATGTTTCGCGAGGACATTAATATATGCGACGACATAGGAGGTACTCAACCCGCGTAGGCAATTTTTAGTGTCGAATAACCTCGACTGGGACACAACAGCACTCTAAGTGGTCACCCATGGACCGTGAGTGGGGCTCGCCCATACCCATTAGATCTAACCTTTGTTCCTTGGTCCTCAAAAGGATTAATGGCACCTCAGTTACAGCCTATGCTCACATGATCTAAGAGTTCATTCCATAACTTAATCATACCTAAGTTTAACATGTATTTCTCCCCCGAAAGTTGTAAACCGAAATGTTGAAAGAAAAGGGGGACATGATCTCACTGAGTTGTCTCGTTTTTCGTACGCAGGCCAACCCAATCCCGTTGTTGTAACTAGGACATTCTCGTCACTAGTCATGAAAATCATGCATGTTTGCGAAAATACGTGTTTGTTTTGTAAAACCGGTATGTTTAGTATAAACTTTTCGTAAACCTTTCGAGTTCGTTGAAATTCATTTGCAACATGGTTTATAAAGATGTGTTTTCGTTCATCAAAATAGTGTTTTCTTTTGCAAAAACTTGCATGTCTTTCCACCCCCGAAAACATTTATAAAAATGTAAAACCGTAAAAAGTGGGGGTTATGAACTCACCTGAATATTCCTGTGCAAAGCTATCTTAACGTGATTCCGTAGTGTCATCCCACGAACGTGATTTCACTAGCGTGCATCTATAGTACTCCTAACAGAGAATAACTATCAGTTTCTAATTTAAACGTAGTTAAACTACGTGTCCGAGCTCTACCGAGTCGTTAATACACGACCCTATGAAGGTGTTCTTATTTTGATTTAGAATAACCAATTCATGGTTATTTGACCTCATTTATAATCGAGATAAAACTAAGTCTCGAAAACGACTTAGTTTTCGAATGGTATAGAACGTAAATATTTATACATTTAAATATAAATATACTTACGGCATCGTGTGAGTTGTCGCGAATAGAAATACGTAGGTGGATAGCGATACGTGTCGTGTTTGGTTTAAATGTTTGTAACGAATAACTTTTATAAGAATATTCGAAGTCGCGACACTCGAAATAAATATAAATAATTATATTTATGTTATATATTTTCCGAACACTAGACTTTTGAAATACGATTTCCGAATTTTGGGCGTTTGACATAAATATACACATTATGTTTGTTTGTAAAAACATTCGGAAATATCGATGTCTGAAATAACTATAAGCGTTATATTTATTTTAAAGAAGTATCGGTTTCATAAATAATCTTGTAACGTCGTCAAAATAAATATACATATAGTTATATTATACAATACTCGGATTTTCGTTAGACGTCGTTTAAATATAACACGTATAGTGCATCGGGTTTTTAACGAAAAACGGACAGAATTTCCTCTGTTTTTGGACGATCCCGACAAGTAGGTGTCGATATATTTTTATCAAAATCCAACAACTTTCAACCGCAATTCACTAATATAATCCAATTATAAATTTTCGTCAAGTAATAATAATTGTAAACTAACACTAAAACGAAACGAAACGGGTCGAGCTCGGTCGCGTTTAACTATTATAAAGTCTAAAATCTATAAAAATCTACGTTAATTTCGCGTTGTTAAACTTTACCGGGTCTGAGTTGACCGCGTTTGACCTGTTTGACTGCATGTTGACCAAGTCGTTGACTGAGTCAAACCGAGTCGACTTATTTTGACCGTGAAACTGAGTTTGACGAAACCGACCGAGCCAAGCTTGAACCGAACCCAATCTTCTGTCGATTAATGTTGACCCGAAGCTGAACCGAGATCCATGTTACCCGTTGACTGCCGTTGACTGAGTTGACTCGGTTTGACCGAGTTAACTCAGGTTGACCGAGCTTTGACCAGTCAACCTGATGTGTTGACTGGTTTGACTTCTTTGACCGATGTTGACTGACATTGACCGGTTGACCCGAGCCGTTAGACCCGAACATGAATCGAATTGAACTCGAACCTGAAACCAATTCAGAAATTGAATTACCCACTAACTTGAGCCAAAGACGACCCATAACCGTACCCAAAACTCTCGGACACATACCCGAGTTAAAACCCGAGTCGAGCATCCCTAATCTGACTTGAAAAGAAAAAAAAAGAACCAAAATAGAACCTGCTGACCATAATCGCCACCACCGTCGTACAGCTCCCGACGCGGCTCCGGAAGCCGTCGGGTCTCACCGCCATCACCGCGTAATCACCGTCATTACCTCCACGGAGCTCTGCTGTCAAATCGAACCGTCATCGACACGGCGACGCAACCGAAGTCGTCGGAGCTCGATGTCGCTCGTCGGCTTTCCTTCTCACTCGAGCTCTCTTTCTCTCTCTATCGCTCTCTGTCTGGTCGCCGCTGACCACCACTCAGTGGTCGTCTTCTTCAACTGACGGAGGGGGGGGGCTGTGAGTTGTTGGGGGTGTCTCGCTGGTTAACCGGCGCAGGTGTTACCCTATCGTCGGTCAGAGGTTTCACGAGAGAGAGCAGAAGGGATAAAGGGAGTGCTGGTGGGTGGGATTGAATGTGTAGATGAAATTCCTTATGTTTGCAGGTGGGATTCATGAGAGATACAGGATGTATGTGTGGTGTGTAGTTCTTGGTTGCAGACAAAAGAAATTGATAGTAACATGAAAGGTAGCGGCTGATGTATAATGAAGATTAGGGTTACACTAGTCTTATATAGGTAGGGTTTAATCTAGTGGGCTTGGGCTTGGGCCCAAGGCCCACAAGCCCATCTCGTGTTTAAGTGGCCCATAATTCCTACGAACCCGTCAACGCACCCGAACGTCGTAAAAATGTCGCAAATAAATTTTTAGGATCAAATGATGAAAGATAGCGTCGGTAGTCGTGTTGGGCACGTTTGTTTGTCAATTACGGTAAGAGTCGCGTAAAAATAGCGTCGTTGACCATTTTAAACTGTTTTTCGATCCGGTTTCGACTACCGGCGTAAAATTTAATTACGAATCTAAAATATATCGTAAAAACTTTAGTTTTAAAGGCAATACACGTCTCTGATGCTTCCGTTTCGTTGCCGGTGCGTTTCTACAGTCGTGTTTCTCATTCACATTTGCGCTTTATGCCGTACGGAAGCACGATAAATTCGCGAAACTAAATTTATAAGTATAAAATATTCGTATAAAATTCGTATTTGTCGGCGTTGTCAATATACGTTGTCGTTTAACGTTAACAGGTTTTCCCGTAAACCACCATTCGCGCACTATGGAGCCGAATAGACGTTCCTAGGTACTCCAAAGGCCTAAGTAAGTTAATATACGACTTAAACACTATTTATTATCGCCTTAAATGTTCGTTGATCACGTAATTAGAAGCCGTTAATTACCGGTTGTCACATAACATGTTACAAAATTCTATGCAGTTTGATGGGAAGGATCACGAAGATCCAGGTTGGCACATCGCTTCATTTCTCGAGGTGTGCTCGACTTTCAAAATTAGAGACGTTTCTGAAGACGCAATTCATTTGCGACTCTTTCCATTTTCTTTGCGAGACAAAGCCCGATCTTGGATTTTGTCACTTCTAGCATGGTCCATCACGTCTTGGAACGACATGGCAGATCTTTTTATGCAAAAATACTTCCTGCCGGAAAAGACAGCTAAGTTGAAGAATCGTATAATTACATTTAAACAGGACGAAGGAGAATCTCTACACGCAGCTTGGGAAAGGTTCAAAGATCTTCTAATCGATGTTCCACATCATGGGTTGTCCAAAAGACAACTTGTGTTGAACTTCTACCAAGGACTCAACTACGACTCACAAGAACGCATAAACGTATATGCAGGAGGTGATCTTGGAACAAAAACACCCAATGAAGCCTACGCAATTATAGAGAAAGCTACCTTGAAGTCGAGTTCTCGTCACAGTGGAGTGTGAAATAAAGCATCATCTATTCCTGGAGTTCATCAAGTGGATACATATACGAATCTTGCAGCACAGATTGGAGCTTTGGCAGCAAGGTTTGATCAAGCTCAGAACGTTTCACAGGTACAATCATCATGTGAGCAATGTGGAGTGTCACACGAGCCAGGTACTTATGAGCAGGGTGTTATGTTTACAGGCCACGAAGAGGTGGACTATTTGGGCAATCAAATTAAGCCCCAAAATAACCCCTACAGTAACACATACAACCCGGAAATATTGAGAAGCAACGAACAAGAGATGTTTTTAAACATGTTAAAGAGAGCAGTGATGTGTGTCGGTGTGTATATAATTTTAGTTATATTTTAAGCCCTTTTAACTTTTTAGCCAAGTTTTAAATTTATAAAACACGATATTTACTAACACTAAACACACATATGGGCAAGTGAACCCATCGTGGACGTAGTATAGTGTTGGTAAGATACCGATGTCGTCCAAGGACACAAGAGCTTTTAGTATCGGTTTATCCTCAACGTCTAATCAAATAAAAAAGTTAGAAAAAGGTTTTTAAACTAGAAAAATAAAACTAACTAAAATGCTGAAAAATAAAATAAAAGTAAAAATAGATAGACAAGATGAATCACTTGGATCCGACTCGTGTGTAGTGTAACCTTTGATTATTTCCGCACTTTTGCACTTTTTAAGAGATTATCTTAGTTATTGTAGTAGGCCCCTCTTTTGAAGGTGACATTACCCTCAACCCAGTAGTTTAAGTCAGCAACGATATAATCCTAAAGGGTCGGATTATTGAAAGATAATTAATTAAGTTATTAATGCATAATGTGGTAGGCTTCTCTTTTGAAGGTGACGTTACCCTCGGCTAAGTAGTCTGAGTCAGCAGGGATACAATCCTAAGTAGCCGGGTTAAAGTTTTAATAGTAGCTTACTTATGAGGGGATCAAAGAGTTTGGACCCCCGCCATCCAATACCGGTGGGTATTGAAGGAGGTCCTACTAAATTTGACCTAGGTCTTTTGCAGGATCTATACACTGAACAATGGCAAGACTCTTAGCAAACCGTTCCCTTAACCCCCGACCAGGTAGCCAACATATCTCCATATAGACCATGGAGATATGAATGGTGAAAATCTTTTATTTTATATAGACAGTAAAATAATGCCAAGACACCACGGACAAACGATAAGGAAGAATCACCTTCAACATAAGAAACTAGTTATTAAAGTCATTAATACATAACCAAATAAAAGTGCGAAAAGATTAAAATAAAAAGTATTACACTAAACACTTGTCTTCACCAAGTGATGTAAGAGACTTAGGCAAACATGGCCTTTGATTGTCAAGAACTCTTATGATCAATCTTGGATCCCGAGACGACTCACACACTCTATGATGGATGATGGATGATGGATGATGGTGGTGTGATGGTGGTGGGTGGTGGGTGAAGTGTGAGAGAGGTGGTGTGTCAAGGGATGGTTTGCAAATGAGCCAAGCACCCCTATTTATAGCCTGAACAGCAGCTCGGGCACGGCCCCGTGTCCATTGAGCACGGCCCCCTGTCCATCCTCCTTCTCTTTCTTCATTAATTGCAGTTTGTCTGCATTAGTTGACCACGCCCCCGTGTCCGCTGAGCACGACCCCGTGTGCAGAAGCGTATCTGTACTATCAAGATTTCCCTAGATTCTGCGAATCTTAGAGTTGACCACGACCCCGTGTCCGCTGAGCACGACCCCGTGGTGGGCGATAGAAGCTTCTACAACTTTGTCTTTTCTATTGACACTTGGGCACGCCCCCGTGCTCATTGAGCATGGGGCGTGTTCAGCCTTCTGTTCTCTAGTTTTTGCTTGGGAAGATGCTGTCGGGGGGTCGGGCATGCCACGTTTATCCCTTTTCTTGTATTTATGTTAGATTTAGCTGTCTTTTTGCTTCTTTTGTTCATTTGAGCTCATTTAATCCTGAAAATACAAAAGGAAGACAAAAACACACTTTTTCCAACATTAGTACTAAAAAAGGGTTAGGTTTATGCCACAATTGATGTAATTTATATGTTGTATTTTGTGCACATCAAGCAACTATGATGACAAGTATGCCTTACTTCTAAAATGCTATGCAAACGTAAAGGCTACTAACGTGGTCGGAGCGTGATATAATTTTTAACATATTTGTAAGCACTTTTCACTCGTTTATCAATCTTTAAATTTATAAAATACAATAAAACACTATCACTCTTTACAACACGCTAGGGCAAGTACACCATCGTTGGTGTAATATAGTGATGGTAAGATACCAAGGTCGTCCGAGGAGACAAAAGCTTTTAATACCGGAATATCGTCAACGTCTAATCTAACCAAATTTTGAGAAAAGATTTTTAAAACAGTTAAAATAAAGAAAGAAACTAAAATGATAAAAGAAACAAATAGACAATATAGAATCACTTGGTTCCGCTTATCTTTTAGGTATACTTTGATGATTTCTGCACTTTGGGTTTCTTAAGAGATTATCTTAGTTACAGTGGCATGTCCCTCTTTTGGAAGCAATGCTACCCTCAGCCATATTGGTCTAAGGGCAGGAGGGATACAATCCCCCAAGGCCAGAATATTAGAAGATAATTAACTAAGTTATTAATGCAAAATGTGGCATGTCCCTCTTTTGTAGGCACCGCTACCCTCGGCATATTGGTCTGAGTCAGCAGGGATACAGTTCCGCAAGGGTGATTTAAAGTTTTAATAGTAGTTTATTTACAAGGGATCCAAGCCGTTCTTACTTCCCCTGATTTGATGCTATCTGTCTCAAAGGAAGTCCTAATAATCAAGTCCTCGCAGGATCTATACACTAAAAGAGGCAAGAACTTTACCCAAACCACCTTTCTAACCCCCTTCCAGGCAGTTTAACGCGCTTTATATAGACCGTAAAGAGATGAATGAGTGAATCAACAAAACATGAAGAGATGATAGAATAAAGTTCACTTTCAATATAAAAAACTAGTAATTAAAGTCATTAATATAATCCCAATTAAAAAGTTAGCCAAAGCGTGGAAATGAAAAGTAGTACATAAAAGACTTGTCTTCACCAAGTGACGTAAGAGATTAGCCAAGCATTGCCATAGTTTGACAGAGGCTCTTACGATGAATCTTGGATCCCGAGACTATTATACACTCTAAACTCTAACGATTGTAGTGGATGATGGTGTTGGAGTGGTGGAGAAGTGAGAGAGAGGGCTGTCAAGGAATGGCAGGTACGGGAGAAGTGGTTTACCAAGGGATGGATTGTAATTGAACCAAACACCCTTATTTATAGCTGGAAATAAATAGTTTACATGGCTTCGTGCCTCCTTTTTCTCTGTCTTCATTTAACGAGTTGTGTTAGTCCGTATGCTCGCATGGCCTCGTGTGTCAACGGCACGGCCCTATGGCCCTTGTACTTGCTGTACTATTAAGATTTTGCATAACTGGGAGTTGACCACGACCCTTGTCCATGGGACACGGCCCCGTGTCTCTTGTCTGCTTCTGTTTGTCTTTTTCTTCATGGAATCTGGAGTGGGGCATGACCCCATGCCTTGGTGGCACGACCCCGTGATTGTCTTCTGATTTTTTTTTTGGTCTTGGGGTGAAGCTTGGAGGGTCGGTATATGTATCAACTTTTCTTCTTTTGTATTCATATTAGTTTTTGCCGTTAATTTGTTTCCTTTTTACATTTAAGTTCTTTCAATACTGAAAATCAAAAGTATAAAAAAGCACTTTTTCCAACATTAGTACTAATAAAGGGTTGATTTTATACCTTATTTGATATAATTTATATATTGCATTTAGTATATATCAGCTGCACACCCAAAATTACACCACTGGTTACTCTAGATCGCACCTGAATTATGGTTAAAAGCTCATTTTACACCTAGGGCTCAATGTGATATATTATTGAACAATATATGTGAGGTGCTTAACATGAAAATAATTGGAGCTAGAGACAAGCCTATAATCACATTTCTAGAGTTCATTACGAAATACATGACAAAAAGAATTTTAATATGAAAATGCTTCAAGCAAGGTCAAATGGTTCATTAACACCATATGCTGAAGAGGTCCTCAAGGAAGCTAAAGAAAAAGCTTCACAGATAAATGTCCTCATGGTTAATGCAGCAAAATACTAGGTGAGTGGTCCAAGATCTCAATGTGTTGTCAATGTGCAATTGAAGATATGCGCATGTAGAAAGTGGGATTTGACAGGGATTCCTTGTAAACATGTTGTTGCTGCAATTTGGGCCATGTTTATTGTCACACCCCGAAATTATCAGAGCTGGCATGACTGGACCGGTATCTTCATTGCACAGCGGAAGCAAATAAGCTAAGACTTCTAGAAAATGAACGCCCACTAAGTACTCGACTCCTCATGGTTCTCTTATTCCAACCGTGCCTTAACTTTGAAATGCAACATGAGAAAGAAACATGCGAAAAATCAACATAAAGTTGAGCGAGTTCAGAGTTTGTTTGTAAAAGATTTGAAATAAATTTTTTGAATAACCGGTTTTTGGAATAATGTTGAGAAAACGAATTTAGAATCATTTTCCTTGGAAAGTTATATTGAAACTTTGTATTTGTAACGCATTATATTTGCAAAAGCCTTACATTTGTAAACTCTTGTGTTTGTAAAATTTACTGTCAATGTTCAACCTGACATTGACATCAAGCCTGCATAATACTATGCTTTGAATTTGTATAAAACATGATGTGTAATTTGTAAAGACGTATCTAAAACTGAGTTCTGTAAATGTAAGGAATACGAGATCGCTAATGGTTCGCGAGGCCACAAACATATGTAACGACATAGGAACCCACCAAACCTAGGCATTTTTGTCGAGTTCGACTGAGACACAAAAGCACTCATTGGTAGAAGTAGGCCAAGAGTGGGGTTGCCTGAAACCCACTAGATCTAACCATTCTGTTCCGCGGTCTAAATGTATACGTTGACTAATGGTGCTAATGGTACCCTATTCGTCACGTGATCTATGTATCATTCCTTAGTTTGATGTACCTCTTTGTACTTGTATTTTTCCGTAGTTTAGAAAACTAGAATTCGTGTGTATGTACATTTCGAAAAATACTCTTGCTTGAAAAACCGATATAGAACATAAGCTTTTCGTAAACCATTTATGTCAGTTAAAACTTGTTTGTAAAATGGTTTAGAAATATGTAATTCATGTTTATTGAAAACCTTGTATGCTTTGCAAAATGTGCATGTCTTTCCACCCCGAAAACATTTAGAAAAATTGTAAAACTGTAAAAAGGTGGGGTTATGAACTCACCTGAATTGCCTTGTGCAAAGCTAGCTAATTACAACTTCGTGATGTCGTTTCCAAGATGAGACTCGCTAGCGTGCATTCTACAATATTCCTAACACGGAATATCTTATAAGTTTCTAAATAAACGCGGTAACTAAACTACGTGTCACCGAGCTCTACCGAATCGTTAACCGGACGATTCAACGGTAAGTTGTTATATTGAAGAAAACGAGGAAGTTATACTCGTTAAGTTTCGTTTATTGTCGGTAATAGTTTACTAAGTCTTTGAAAAACACTTAGTTCTCGTGAGATTTAAAGTATATAAATATTTATGTAAAAGTATATAAGTATTTCGGTAGAATCCCGTTAGTCGCCTTGAGAAGTCGTTGTGTATGTAACAAATATTTGTATGAAAATAACATGTAATAAACTCGTACGCGATATATATGATTTATGGTGTGCCGTTTAGGCGTTTTGAAATAAATATAAAAGTTATATTCATTTTATAAAACAATCGCCGAGTTGTCGTGTTTGAAAAAAAATATGGCTATATATATTTTATAAAAGAGTTCGACTTGTTTGTGTTGGAAATAAATATATAGTTATATTTATTTATAAAACAATTCATTTTGTACGATATTGGAAATAAATATATAAACTATAATTATTTTATAAAACGAATTCATGGCATTTGGTATTTGAAATAATATGTAAACTATATTCAAGTTTCCAAAAGAGCCTTCGCTTTGTTTGATGTAATGTATAAACTATATTTATTTGTAAAAGCATCGTTGAGTTGTTGCGTTTGAAAATAAATACATAACTATATTTATTTTTATGAAATAGTTGTCGAAATTTCAAAGTTTAGAATAAATATAACAACTATTTAAATTGTCGGAAATAGTATCCGAATCGTCGTTTTTGTATGTTGTAAAAGTGTTGTCGAAAGTATTGTTACACTTGTATTTGTTTTTATAAAAAAAATCACTTGAATACAATGGTTCGTTTTATAATAAAACGCGTTTGTTTTTACGGATTTTCTCGAAAAAAACGGGCAGAGTTTCCTCTGTTTTTGGACGCCCCGACAACACAAGTTGTCGCTATTTTTATCAAAATTCAATAACTTATTCAACATTCTTTACGTATGGCCAATTTTTATAACAATGTAGTAAATAAATCTAAGTAACCTTTAACTAATAACTCGTCAATTTATTCGGTTCGAGCTCGTTTCACGAAATAAATGTAGACTGTATAATTAACGTGAATATTTATTCGCGTCGCTAATAATCATTACCAAGTCTTTCGTGTCGCTTTCGTTGACTGAGTTGACCGAGTCAACCGAGTTAACTCAGTTAACTAGGTTTGCTGTATTTGACCCGGGTTGACCACTTTGACCTTTTGACCGCGGCTGACCCAAACCGTGACCAAATCGAGCCGAGAATCCGAGCCACATGTTGACCGAAGTTGACCAAGTCTGACCATCCTTGACCGGCTCTGACTGTTGACTCGAAGCTTTGAACCAAAACTCAACTTGCTGAATCGAAACCCGAACATGAAATCAGCCGCAACCCGAACCGAACTAATCTGAACAGAAGTTTACCGGAGAAGAAAAAGTGGTCGCCGCTGTCGCCGTTAACCATCATCATCCTCCTCTTCAACAGCAGATCAACATAATCACATCATCATCTTCATCAGAAAAGAAGAAGAAAATGGGGATTCAGATACGATCACTTACTGGGGTTTGAAACCCATCATCGGGACTCATCTGCCGTGCAACCACGCCGCTGCCGCCGCCACAAGACACCCGACGCTGCCTCCACCACCGCCACCGTGAGCGGCGGTGCTGCTCCTATCTCCGACGCTCTCTCTTTCTCTCTCCCGTCTCTGTCTCTTTCAGTCGTCGCTCACCACCACCGAACGGTGGTGGTGGTTCGTTTTATCATCGGGAAGGGGGGGGGGGTTGTCACACCCCGACCACGATAAAACAACAAAACGTGGCGGAAACATCGGGGAGTGTTGTAACAGAATCATTGTTTCAAAACACACGAAAATTTGAAGTTTCGTTTTATTAAACATTAAACATTTACATCGTCTTGAAATCTAACAAACAAGTTAAACATAGTCTATCATTGTTATTAAGTCACTAAGGCCTCGTCCCGTCCTATGTGAGTATGCATCCTATCAATCAACATCATTCAACAATACCTGAAACATATGTGAAAACAAAGTCAGCAAAGAAATGCTGGCAAGTATATAGGTTTTATGAGAGTGTCGGATTCATGGCTAGTTTATATGTTGTAGTACTTCGTTAGACTCCAAGAGTCAAAATACATACCTTGTTTTGAAAAGTGTATTACAACATAAATAACCAACTCAAATCAAATTGGTTATAGTTTGTTATAAAATCTCGTAGCCATGATTCTTAACCCAAAACATTTAGTTAAATCAATTTGTAAAAATCTAGTAAAAACTCGTTAACAAAACTCGTATGGTTTATATCATTTCCAAAAACGTCGTTGTGTGACATCGTTTTAAAATCGTTTCCCCAGTGAACTAAATAATGACCCAAAATGTAACATGATAACAGCATTTATATATAAGATGTACTAGCGGCGTATCTACCATGCTTTCATCATGCTACACCTGTCCCATTATCTAATCACATCCCAAAACCAATCGTTTATCTCGTTTAAGTCGTTTCAAATCGTGTAACTTATCCCAAAATCGTTTAACTCGTTTTAATAGTGAAACCACTTTCGGTCTTCTCGCTAATAACATTCAAACCTTCGTGACTCAACTACCTCGCCTTTCGCATTAATAAACCACTAAACGGTAAATTAACAATCACAGATTCGGTCGTTACCCACCTAACCCACACATAACACTAGGTACAGTCTGATAACGGGATTTGTCAGATCCTATGGTACCATAACCTAATACTGGTCGGCTTGATCAGAGCTAATGAATGTCATTCGTTATGTAATTACAACCAACAAGCTTGTTCACATTATCAAAATCGTTATTAGTTTAACATAAACCATCTTAATCATTTTTGGAAAACATCGTTTAAACATTGAAATCATTTAACACATATGGATCACCCCAAAACAATCGAAAACAGTAAAATAGGGGAACTATGTACTCGCCTGAGAATGCTTAGCGGTCTTTGAACAACAACCAAGCAAAGCTAGAGGGAGCACGGAATCAATCGGCAACCTAATAACTATATAAATAAACCGGACCTAAGTCAGAGGATCGGATAGGATGAGGTCTTGTAAACCAAATGAGTTATTGGAACTCATATGACATGGTTTAACAATGCCTACATACTAAATTGAAACCTAACCTAAGTGCTTTCGACCCGTTACGACCCATTAAGGTAGCTTACGCTACTTTAACGCGTCGTGCGCGCAAACGCGCGTTCGAGACGTCTAACTAGTCCTATGACAAGTATTATATGCCTAAACATGTTTAAATTAGTTGCATAATCAGTTTAGGTGACAAAAGTTAGGTTACATATGCTTAGAGTCCAATTATGCATGAAAAGGGCATTTTGGTAATTTACCTAAGGCATATAATCTACCTATCATACAACTACTTAAACTCGGTGACCATAAGGTATAACCTCGGAAGGTTATTCCCTATACAACTATGGTCACTAAACATGCGTGGTCGGATCCTAAAGATCGACCAAACGGGTCGAGTTCGAAAGTCTAAGCGGTGGTTTAGACCGCCTGACTTACGACTCTAAACAAGCACTAAACTAAAAGTGACGAGCTAAGCATGTTAAAACATGCTTAACTAAGTTAGAAAACAGGTTTTGATATCAAAACAAAGTGTTTTGATACCAAGAGTAGTTTGGTTGCAAAATACGCTTAAATGCGCATTTTGACCGAAACTATGACTCGTCACTACGCCTAGTCAACGTGGTAATCAGTAGGTATAGTCACTAAGGACTATAACTAACGTGATTACGCTCACGTTGCGAAGTTCAAACGAACTTCTCGTTGACCATCTCGTGGTCAAAGCTGAAAGTCAAACAAAGTTTGACTTTCGAGCTAGGAAAGCAATAAAAGAACGAAAGAGGACTTACAAAGGGTCCAAAAAGATTTGGTTCCAAGTATTCTCAGGTAGGAAGTGAAATATCACAACCACTTAGAGAAATCTCAGACCAAATGTGCAGAAAATGGAATGGGGACATGGCTTTATATAGTTTTCATAAAACCGTTAGGATCATTTCTTAGAGAGGAGGGCATGATCCAAGCCATACAAGTGTCAAGGAAGGATTGGGGGACTTGGAGAACACACAAACCAGTCCATAGCATTGAAAACCGGAGATCAAAACCAGCAAAAACGAGCAAAATGACCAGATTCAATGTTTCTGTCTGATAGGCTCCCGCGCCCCGCGTAAGAATAAGGCTTGGGTTTACGCGGGCCGCCTGGCCATGTTTGACAGATTGACAGTTTCAGTCCCTGCAGCTTAGAAACTTGCATTTCGGCTCATTTTTGACACGTTTAAGCCCCGTTAACCTCATTTCAAGGCTCTAAAATGACGTTAAAGTATTGGGAACTCAAAACATTCTCAAAAACATCTCGGATGTCGGTTCGTTTGGTCGTACGATCGCGTTGTTCGGTTAATTACGACGGAAGTCGTAACGAACGCAAAAACGATCCAAATTAAGCGACGGATGAAATTTTATCATGCCAATCACTAAAATAAAATATTTTAATGATTACATAAATTTTTGGGTGTCCGGATATATTCAGAACGTAAGATATGCGCGAAAATGCAAACTTGTGCACTTTTTGACGCTTTTAGTCCCTGAATGACCAATAAGTTTATTTTTGCACACCAAACACCTCAAAGCCTATTTCTAAGCTATGTAAAGGATATTTAGGGCATGTTTAACTTATGATCAAGTTCTGGAATTTCATTACCGTACGAATCGGCATACTTTCGCAGTTTGTCGAAATTAGTCCCTGTAAGCGAATAAACTTGATTTCGACACACCAAACCTTCCAAACCTTATTTCTAAGTTATGTAAAGGTTATTTAAGGTATGTTAAGCCTATGTCACTATTCCGGAGTGTTTGTCGCGTTAAACTGATTACGTTTACGCATCAGTTCGCGTATAACTTTCCAGAAAGCGATTTAGAGCTTGAAATCGAACGAGAATTGATATGTGAAAATGATACACATATTTATAAAAATCCCAAGTATGAAATACAATATTTCATTGATTTGGTATTTGTTTGATGGCCGTGGAGGCACAGATGTCACAGTCTCCCCTACTTCAGGAAATTTCGTCCCGAAATTTAATCAGAGGAAACTTGTGAGAGCTCAAAACATGAAGTCGAAAAGATAAGACAACACTGGTTAGGGTTCTGAACTTCTAGTAACTTTAATAACATTATGATTGCAATGTAAGAGGGACACTTATATACAAGTATATGAAGCGCTATTGGTGCGTCCACCGTACCTCCATTACATGTTCACGTTCCGTTATTGTTGCCACTATTGGTTCTTACACATGATAAATCTTACTGTGGTTTCCATGCACTGAATTTCATAATTATGTACGCGTCCATAATTACATAATTCCTTGCATAGTCCACACAGTGTATTTGATAATGTGTAGGGAAAAACCAAATGAACGAACCTGTGATGAGTGTGACTAGACCACCATAGAGTCCTTTAGATCAATAAATGATCTTTTAAAACAGACCACCAAGGAGTCTTTCTAGCTATATCATCACATGTCATTCCTAACCAGATTTGAATTAATCTTTTTACTAGACCACTCAAGGGGTCTTTTTTGTATTATGGAATGGTACTATATAAACCAAGGGTCTTAACTACCATGTAGAAGCCCATTAAGGATTTAAGGTAGTACCTTTGGATATCCTACTATGAATCCCTCATATGAAGATATGGAAGATTCTATGAGGATTTGGATATCGAAAAACCCAAATTACATAAAAACATAAAAGAAACACATAATCACATAATCGCATAATTGATTAATTTGACCTTTAATTTGTTATCTTTGGACACGGGTATTTAAAGCATGCCAGGAATCCAATCCGTGGATTTCATTTGGCACTTTAAATATTTTCAAGAATCTAACTATGAAGATAGGAAGATCTTAATAGAAATTCGGTGTGTTTTTATTGAGTTGTAACGTACATATTGAGGTGTACGAAGAATCCAATTAGGGCTCCGATTTGGGCGGTAATCATCCATAAGGATCCTTAAAATAGAGCAACCCATCGTCTTTTTCGTTTCGAGTTTAAGCTCGAATTGCAGTGGTAGCTCATATTTCAAAAAGCCTTCGTTTATACAAGATCATTGTGCTTGAAGGACAAGAGATTGAATATCAAATAGAGTTTGAACAGAGTGAAGCTTGACTCTCTCCTTTCGACTAAGTGTATCGGCTACGGTATTCGCCTTACCAGGAAGGTAGCAAATCACGCAATCGTAATCGTTCAAGAGTTCAACCCACTGTTGTTGCCTCATGTTCAGCTCCTTTTGATTGAGAATATGCTGAAGACTTTTGTGGTCTGTGAAAACCACACACTTCGTGTCATAAAGATAGTGTCTCCAGATTTTGAGAGCAAAAACTACAGCACCTAACTCAAGATCATGAGTTGTGTAGTTCTTCTCATGACTTTTCAATTGTCTAGACGCATGTGCAATGACTTTGCCTCGTTGCATGAGAACACAACCAAGGCCTAAGTTGGACGCATCGCAGTAGACAATGAAATCATCGCTTCCTTCGAGTAAAGATAGAACAGGAGCATTACACAGCTTCTGTTTCAGCGTTCGGAACGCTTCATCTTGCTTGGGTCCCCACTCAAAAGGCTTATTCTTCTGAGTCAAAGCAGTGAGTGGAACCGCAATCTTAGAGAAGTTCGCAATGAAACGACGGTAATACCCAGCAAGTCCGAGAAAAGAACAAACTTCTGTGGGTGTCGTAGGTGTATTCCAATCCTTAATAGCTGCTATTTTGGATGGATCCACATGAATACCTTGCTTAATGACTATATGTCCCAAGAACTGAACTTCTTTAAGCCAGAATTCACACTTGGAGAATTTAGCAAAAAGTTGTTCATTCTTTAGGAGTTCAAGAGTCAAACGAAGGTGTTGCTCGTGATCGGCTCGAGACTTCGAATAAATAAGAATATCATCGATGAATACAATGATGAACTTGTCTAAATAAGGTTTACAGACCCTAGTGTCTCCAGATTTTGAGAGCAAAAACTACAACACCTAACTCAAGATCATGAGTTGTGTAGTTCTTCTCATGACTTTTCAATTGTCTAGACGCATGTGCAATGACTTTGCCTCGTTGCATGAGAACACAACCAAGGCCTAAGTTGGACGCATCGCAGTAGACAATGAAATCATCGCTTCCTTCGGGTAAAGATAGAACAGGAGCATTACACAGCTTCTGTTTCAGCGTTCGGAACGCTTCATCTTGCTTGGGTCCCCACTCAAAAGGATTATTCTTCTGAGTCAAAGCAGTGAGTGGAACCGCAATCTTAGAGAAGTTCGCAATGAAACGACGGTAATACCCAGCAAGTCCGAGAAAAGAACAAACTTCTGTGGGTGTCGTAGGTGTATTCCAATCCTTAATAGCTGCTATTTTGGATGGATCCACATGAATACCTTGCTTAATGATTATATGTCCCAAGAACTGAACTTCTTTAAGCCAGAATTCACACTTGGAGAATTTAGCAAAAAGTTGTTCATTCTTTAGGAGTTCAAGAGTCAAACGAAGGTGTTGCTCGTGATCGGCTCGAGACTTCGAATAAATAAGAATATCATCGATGAATACAATGATGAACTTGTCTAAATAAGGTTTACAGACCCTATTCATTAAGTCCATAAAGATGGCTGGAGCATTCGTCAGACCAAAAGGTATGACAGTGAATTCGTAGTGTCCATATCTCGTGCGGAAAGCAGTTTTGGGAATATCTTCTTCGAATACACGAAGCTGATGATACCCAGAACGCAGGTCGATCTTGGAAAAACAGGTAGTACCTTGTAGCTGATCAAAGAGATCATCAATTCGAGGTAGGGGATATCGATTCTTGATGGTAAGCTTATTAAGCTCACGATAATCGATACACATTCGAAAAGATCCATCTTTCTTTTTCACAGAGAGGACAGGATGAATCCTTTATCAGTAACTCTTGAAGCTGTTTCGATAACTCTTGCATCTCAGATGGTGCAAGACGATAAGATGCTTTCGCAAACGGGTTGGCATTGGGTACAAGGTCAATATGAAACTCGAATTGACGAACTGGAGGCAAACTAGGCAGTTCATCAGGAAACACCTCTGGATAATCCCGAGCAATCGGGATATCCTGAATACTTTTGTTCTTTCCTTTTTCCTGGGTGACATGTGTCATAAAGGCAACATATCCTTTTCGTAATTAATTTTGGGCTTTTGTACAAGGCATAAGTTTCAAACCAAAGATGGTTTAGAGCATCGCCAGATGAAAGAGGAATACGGACAATCTTATCGAAACAAACTACCTCAGCAAGATGTTCTGCTAACCAACCATCCCTATGATAATGTTGAAACTCCCAAGTTGCATCGGTGTGAGCTTAAAGGAAAAAGGTGATTATCAAGGTTAAATTGACAGTCGCGAATAACAGAATTGAGTACAAGAGGTTTACCAAGAACAACTTCAACAGATAACGGTTTCCTTAGTTATCTAATTAAGGAATCAAAGTGATTACTCAAATAGTCACTTTGTTCCTTAGAATGAAGCGAGCACTTAGAATTTTTCGAGAAATTCACGAGCGATCAAATGAATGAGAGAACTACAAATACGGTTCTTTGAGGTCTTACGCTTCTTTGACCTTTTTGAAGGTTTGGCTTCTGCTTCCTTTGATGCTTCTTGGGTGGTTTCATCCTGGAGACGAGACATGGCAATAGCTAATTCAGTAATCTTCAGGATTACTTCGCCTATTCGCTGGGCAACTTTAGTAGCCTGTTCGGACATCTGAGCGTCGTTGCGATGAAGTGACATTGTAGAGGAAATGGGAGACATAGGAGGGAATAAGTGAAACAGAATGACAACGCATAGAAATTGCGATCATTTGTTTGTTACCTAAGGCAAACAAATGAAATGGTGACTAATCAAAGTAAATGGGTCATATTAATGTATCACTGAAGACATGCTCGCCTATAAGTGAACACTCACCCCAAGAGTTCCCAGGTAAGAGTGACTGGTCCGATACTGCGGATTTGTACGAACACTCTAGCCTTAGACAGAAAACTCAGGGTACATGCATTCACTCTTCCAGTTTGCACGTGTTCACATTATTTAGACCCAAACTTTGACGAGATTTTGAAAACTCAAAAGGCACCAAGCCAAAGATGAATCAAACCGGAAGGGTTCAAAACCACATAACAGAGGGTTCAAAACCTAGTAATCAATCATCCTAGAACAGATGATTAATTTTCGAAGCGGATTTATTATTGTGTTCTCGTTATGGTTATGACCTAAGGATAGGTGACGGTATTGTTTTAAGATCTAAACACAAGAATCTTGTGTTAGGGTCCTAGGAAGGTTATAGACTAGGTCAAAGCATTACTAATAACCTAATTCCCTATAACCATGAGCTCTGATACCAACTTTTCTGACACACCCCGACCACGATAAAACAACAAAACGTGGCGGAAACATCGGGGAGTGTTGTAACAGAATCGTTGTTTCAAAACACACGGAAATTTGAAGTTTCGTTTTATTAAACATTAAACATTTACATCGTCTTGAAATCTAACAAACAAGTTAAACATAGTCTATCATTGTTATTAAGTCACTAAGGCCTCATCCCGTCCTATGTGAGTATGCATCCTATCAATCAACATCATTCAACAATACTTGAAACATATGTGAAAACAAAGTCAGCAAAGAAATGCTGGCGAGTATATAGGTTTTATGAGAATGTCAGATTCATGGCTAGTTTATATGTTGTAGTACCTCGTTAGACTCCAAGAGTCAAAATACATACCTTGTTTTGAAAAGTGTATTACAACATAAATAACCAACTCAAATCAAATTGGTTATAGTTTGTTATAAAATCTCGTAGCCATGATTCTTAACCCCAAAACATTTAGTTAAATCAATTTGTAAAAATCTCGTAAAAACTCGTATGGTTTATATCATTTCCAAAAACCTCGTTGTGTGACATCATTTTAAAATCGTTTCCCCAGTGAACTAAATAATGACCCAAAATGTAACATGATAAGAGCATTTATATATAAGATGTACCAGCGGCGTATCTACCATGCTTTCATCATGCTACACCTGTCCCATTATCTAATCACATCCCAAAACCAATCGTTTAACCAAATCGTTTATCTCGTTTAAGTCGTTTCAAATCGTGTAACTTATCCCAAAATCGTTTAACTCGTTTTAATAGTGAAACTACTTTTGCTCGTCTCGCTAATAACATTCAAACCTTCGTGACTCGACTACCTCGCCTTTCGCATTAATAAACCACCAAAGGGTAAATTAACAATCACAGATTCGGTCGTTACCCACCTAACCCACACATAACAATGGGTGAAGTCTGATAACGGGATTTGTCAGATCCTATGGTACCATAACCTAATACTGGTCAGCTTGATCAGAGCTAATGAATATCATTCATTATGTAATTACAACCAACAAGCTTGTTCACATTATCAAAATCGTTATTAGTTTAATATAAACCATCTTAATCGTTTTTGGAAAACATCGTTTAAACATTGAAATCATTTAACACATATGAATCACCCCAAAACAATCGAAAATAGTAAAATAGGGGAACTATGTACTCGCCTGAGAATGCTTAGCGGTCTTTGAACAACAACCAAGCAAAGCTAGAGGGAGCACGGAATCAATCGGCAACCTAATAACTATATAAATAAACCGGACCTAAGTCGGAGGATCGGATAGGATGAGGTCTTGTATACTAAATGAGTTATTGGAACTCATATGACATGGTTTAACAATGCCTACATACTAAATTGAAACCTAACCTAAGTGCTTTGGACCCGTTACGACCCATTAAGGTTAGCTTACGCTACTTTAACGCGTCGTGCGCGCAAACGCGCGTTTGAGACGTCTAACTAGTCCTATGACAAGTATTATATGCCTAAACATGTTTAAATAAGTTGCATAATCAGTTTAGGTGACAAAAGTTAGGTTACATATGCTTAGATCTCGGTTCGTTTGGTCGTACGATCGCGTTGTTCGGTTAATTACGATGGAAGTCGTAACGAACGCAAAAACGATCCAAATTAAGCGACGGATGAAATTTTATCATGCCAATCACTAAAATAAAATATTTTAATGATTACATAAATTTTTGGTTGTCCGGATATATTCAGAACGTAAGATATGCGCGAAAATGCAAACTTGTGCACTTTTTGACGCTTTTAGTCCCTGAATGACCAATAAGTTTATTTTTGCACACCAAACACCTCAAAGCCTATTTCTAAGCTATGTAAAGGATATTTAGGGCATGTTTAACTTATGATCAAGTTCCGGAATTTCATTACAGTACGAATCGACATACTTTCGCAGTTTGTCGAAATTAGTCCCTGTAAGCGAATAAACTTGATTTCGACACACCAAACCTTCCAAAACTTATTTCTAAGTTATGTAAAGGTTAATTAAGGTATGTTAAGCCTATGTCACTATTCCAGAGTGTTTGTCGCGTTAAACTGATTACGTTTGCATCAGTTCGCGTATAACTTTCCAGAAAGCGATTTAGAGCTTGAAATCGAACGAGAATTGATATGTGCAAATGATACACATATTTATACAAATCCCAAGTATGAAATACAATATTTCATTGATTTGGTATTTGTTTGATGGCCGTGGAGGCACAGATGTCACAGGGGTTGCTGTGAAGTGGGGGTGAGTGTGGGGTTGCGGTGCCGGACGTCACCGATAAGGCGGCGCCAGTGTTCGACGTCGAGGCAGAAATGAGAGGGGGTGGGGAGTGTTGAGAGGATGATGATGCTTGTTGCCTGAATGTGTATTTGAGAGAGAGGGAGAAAGTGTGAGGTGTGGGTGTTTGTTGTGTCTGCTCAAAAGAAATCTAGGGGGTAGACCCCTTTGATAGATGTTGATGAAATCTTGTGTAAATCTTGTAGAGATTTTGCAAATCTTGTAGGGATTTTATAAGATTTTGCAAAGATTTTCAAATCTTGTAGAGATTTGATAATATTTTGTAGTGATCTTGTAAGATCTAATATATCATGTGCAGGTTTAGGTTTGTGGGTTTTGGGCTTGGGCCTAGGGCCCACAAGCCCATCTCATGTGTTAGTGGCCCGAGACATGTTTTTAAAACCGAAATCACCGTAGCTGTAACACCCCGTGTTTTCCAAAAGTCAAAGTCAAAGTCAAGAGTTGACTGTTATTGGAATTAAAGATTAATAAAGATTAATTTCATTTTAGTTTCATTTTGATTTTCATATTATTTGGAGTAAGTGTTGTATAATCAAACTAATCGGCCGATAATCGAACTGTGAATCAACGACCGACTGTGAATGATAGGAAGTAACAATGCAATAAAGCTAATCAATCAATAACCAAGGTGAATCGAATCAATCATCAAACTCAAGTGTGGGGATTTTAGTACTTTTATACGTGTGTGTGTGCCTTATGTGTTACTTGTGCATGTTTACTTTTATGTTAAGTGTGTGGTGAATCAATCAAATCAATCAAGAATCGAAGGTGAATCAAACTCAATGGAAATCGAATCCAAATCGTGGTGTAAGGATGCTTGTATGTTAGATATAGTAGTTGGAACTAAAAGTAATTTAATTAGGAATTCTATCATTCTCAAATCATCGTTCATCGAACTCGAAATATCACAAATCGTCGCGAAACACTCAAAACTAGGCAAGCCGTTCGAACAAGGCAACCTGATCGAACAGGCTAGCCGATCGAACAGGGCAACCTGATCGAACAGGCTAGCCGATCGAACAGGCTGTTCGATCGGACAGCTGCTCGATCAGGGATGCTGTTCGATCAGCTGACCTTTTCCTCTTTTGGAAGCCTATAAATAGGGCTGTCCTTGTCAAGCTTTCCACTTTTGGAAAAGCTCTGACCGACCAGCCTCTTCTTCTCACTAAAATCTCAGATTTCTCTCAAACCGGTAAGTATTTCGCTCTAATCCTTGTACGTTTTTGTTCATTAATCGATTCTCCATCTTTCTATCTTTCAAAATCTGAATTTCATCCATGAAATCACCAAGATCTAGGTGTTCTTGAGTGATGTCATCATGGTGTTCTTGGTGTTCATCAAGAACTTCATGTTCTTGACTTCATTCAACCATGAATAAGCTAGATCTAACCGATTTCCACATAAATAACCTAAAATCTTCCAAAGATCTTAACATTTCACGGTGGAAAAGGATTGGAAGATGGGTTTTCATCTATCTTTCAACTCTTTTACACTCAAAAAGGTGAAAACGAGACTTGAACCGATTTATAAATCAATCTAAACAAACACATGGTTCAAGATTCGGGTTCTACCGAGAGATATACCGATTTCGGGTTAAACGTTAAACTTGGGTTCCAAACCGTCTCTGACCGGGTTTGGGTGATTCCTGCTCGAGTCAGTAGGCTAAGTGGGGACTTCAGTTTTGTGGTTCAACTCGTAGTCAAAACATCTCTAAAACAGCAACAATTAACGGGAATAACCAAGTGTTAAGTGAAAGGTTAACCGAATCGAGAAGCTGGCCGAACGGCTAGGCTGTTCGATCGAACAGCCCAACCGAACGACTACGCCAGCCGATCGGCTAGGCTAACCGATCGACTAGCACTTAGACCCACCAACTCACAAACTCATGAAGTGTAGTATTGACGAAGTACTGTTCGATCGACTACGCCACTCGATTGTAATCATTACTGCTCGAATCATGAGATACTATACTTCAAACACTTAGACTTTTTTTGAAACATTGGAATGTCACCCGATCGAGCATGCTAACCGATCGAGTGACATATTTGAAAACGATGAAGTGCTAGCCGATCGGTTGGGCTAACCGATCGAACAGCTGTTCGATCGGCCAACCTGAAAGGTAGTACAAACCATCATACACAAACACATCCTTCACATCAAAGGAAGAAACAATCCACTTGAAGGAACCAGCCGATCGAGCCAGCCGGCCGATCGAACGGATGTTCGAACGGACTCTCAACCAATCGAACAGCCCACTCGATCGAACTGCTGTCCGATCGAATGGCCTACTCGATCCAAGTACATTGTTTACTTTTTCCGCGTTACTCATCGTTGTGTTATCGAACTATTCAGGCTAACCTATTCTCAGTGCTCCCTTCAATCCACGATCAACCACTGTGAGTATACTCGATCCCTTTTTGCTTTCAGCACTTTTGGGTGTTACATACGTAATCTATCAAAATCACAAACAACACAAACTATTTGAACGCTAACCTACTTGCATGTATTGCTTGTCTAAATGATTGCTGTTTATTATGTTTACACGTGGAGTGCTATCTACCTGCTTTAGCAACATAGTACTATAGTTTGGACTCAGCACCCGTTCCCACGGGGGTTGCTAAGGACAATTACTTGCATGGATTACGGTGGTAATCATGTATTGCGAAC
Organism: Helianthus annuus; assembly: GCF_002127325.2. Lineage (NCBI taxonomy): Eukaryota > Viridiplantae > Streptophyta > Magnoliopsida > Asterales > Asteraceae > Helianthus > Helianthus annuus. The sequence continues at coordinate 90,892,531 of NC_035434.2, forward strand.
TGTCTCGGACAGTCAACTCGAAGTCATTGGTATCGATGGTCCCATGTCGATAATTTACATGCATCGTTTGCCCTTGTGTACGTGCTTGGTTATGCGTAAACTATTCGAACTCTATATGCTATATCAAACTTGTGTACTCACCTTTACATTATATGTATTGACTTTTATTTTAACGTATGTGACAGGTGTTTAAGCTACTAGCGTGCTAGGGAAGCGAGGCAATAATAAGCTTCTAGGAGTCTGTGACCTTAGGACAGTGTCCACGTACCTGTTCCAGGGCCATAATTATCTGTAGATCTTGTACTGGCACCTGTAGTCAGTAAGATTTACGGATAGCCGTCTAGAAGTCTTAAAACAATATTTACCTTCGGTCTGTAATAATTAAGAATTTGAGTTGTCGGAACAGTTCCCATATTGTTTAGTTGATTTCTATGATAACTTGTTATTATTTGGGACACGGTATGGGACGTGTTATATAACTGAATTGTATGATAGTTGTTGTGGAAACTTCTGAACAATCTGTTTCGCTCAGTGCCGCGCCCCGATGATTCCGCCATCGGTTGGGGTGTGACAGATTGGTATCAGAGCCATAACTATAGGGAATTAGGTTAGACACGATCTAGTCCGGATCGCTGTCTTAGAGACCTAGACTATAGTTAGGAACCAAGAGACCAAGTATATGTGCTTATTTTATGTTGTTTCCTTCTATTCTATCATTACATCCGAACTCCGAGCCAAATTTTGTAATTTGGACGGGATTAGGAGTGAAACCCGCGAATTCCTGCCTAAATTACAAATTCTTGCCGATTATTTTGTACGATTTCTATCAACAAACGGGGGAGAATTATACCAAATTAGGGCTGAAACCCGTAATTTGATGAAAACTTTCCTCTAAATTTTCTTAAAACAAGGAAGAAATTGCTGAGCTAGGGGTGAAACCCTAACCTTGGCAGTTATTCCAACTTTAATTTTATCTCGCCAAGGCAATTGACGGACTCCAACGACCTGAACTCACGAGTATGACCTAGAATGCGCATGCATAATGCCCAAGAATCGAGGCAGAAACATGTCCCCTAGAGTCGAAAGTGACGACAAGTCAACTGTGAATAGTTAAATTGCCATGGTTAGTCAAAGTCTAGTAGCCGCAGACAATCCATTTTCCGATTTTAAGTGTTGCTTCGTTGATTTTATGTGATTTACCTGTTTACGTGTTTTAAGATTCGTTGATTACTCCATTTGTTATCAATCTGCGTGACCTTTGTTGCTATTCTATCTCGATTCAAATCCCTGTTGATGTGATCTAAACGAAACCAGTGTGCTATGCTACGCTATACGACTAAGTTAGACGATACAATGTGACGCTATCCGATATGCAAAACGAACGGCACTCGACTTGTGGTTATAGGTTTCTGTTTTCTGACCGCCTCTGTGATAAAAAGGCATACGTGTTTAGGAAATTAAGTGCCCTATTTGCTTAATTGCTTATGTGCCCTAATTGCTTCTGTGCTTATGTGCCCTAATTGCTTCTGTGCTTATGTGCCTCTATGATTATGTGCTTATGTGATTATATGTGTTACGTGACGAGAGATGCGACGTGATTCTAAGCTTTAGGGATCTAAGAACGTGTGAGACTCGAATTCGTTGTGTTGAGCCTGTGACGATGTCTATTGCAGACCATGTCGTCATCTGGACAACCTAGATCACGCTCGCGTCTTACCCGCCAGGAGAAAAGAGATCGACGTCTGGCTGCTATCATCTCTAAGACCGTGGCGAAAGCCGTCAGTGATGTGTTCGAGAACGCAAGCAAGTCATCTGAGGAATCCCGAACCCTCACGCCCAAAGACTCCAACAAAGCTACTTTTAGCTTCAAACAATTCAAGGCATGTGGGCCAAAAGAGTTTACCGGTGAAGATGGCCCTACGGCTCTGTTTCATTGGTTTGACTCGGTAGAAGTCACCCTTCGTCAAAGCGGATGCCCAGATCACCTCCGTACTCTTAATGCTACCGGTGTCTTCCAGTCGCGAGCTTTGGACTGGTGGACCGCAGAAAGGAACAAGCGCGGGAACGACGCTGCATACGAGCTGACGTGGAAGGAATTGAAAGCGATCATGATGGACGAGTTCTGTCCTCCCCACGAACGCCAAAAGTTGGAGGATGAGTTCTGGGGTATCAAGCAAAAGGAGGGAGACAATGCTGGTCTCACCGACCGTTTCAAGCAATTGAGTATCATATGTCCCGACCAGGTCAAGACTTCTGACATGACCATCAAGAAATACATCCGTGCTCTTCCGGATTGTGTCGCAGATTTTGTTCACGCCGCCAAACCCGCAACGATCGAGGAAACCTACCTACTCGCTGCCGAGATTAACGACAAGCGAGTTAAGGCTGGTGTCTGGGATAAGCCAACCAAGTCGTTGCATCAAGTGACTACCGCATCAACCGACAACCCTACTGCTCAAGCCTCCAAGTCCTCGAGAAGAAGAAAGAAGAACAAGAATTGCGCCGCTGCAACCAATGCTACTCCTCTTCAGTCAGTGCCGCCACAACAGCAACAACCACAGCGCACTGCGCCAGTGATTAATGCGCCGCCAGCGAAGCGTGCGTACACCGGCCCCCACCCACTCTGTGCTACATGTTCTTATCATCACCCGGTGGGTGTGGCCTGCCGTTTCTGTGCCCACTGCAGCGTTTACGGGCATTTCACTGCGAGTTGCCGCTATGGTCCTCGTCAAACGCAAGCTCAAGCCGCTGTTAACCAAGCCCTGCTACCTGCTCCTCAAGCTCCTCAAGCTACACAAGCCCCGGCAAACAATGTTCGGACCTGCTTTGCATGTGGTGACCCTAACCACTTCGCAAACCGGTGCCCGAACAGAGTGGTGAAACAAGAAGCCCAACAACCCGAGCAACAACAACAACAGCCTCAACAGCAAGCAGCTCACGCCAGAACCTTCAACATCAATGCACGTCAGGCTCAAGCTGACAACAACGTGGTCAATGGTACGTTCCTTGTGAATGGTATATATGCATCATGTTTGTTTGATACTGGAGCCGATAACTGCTTTGTGTCCTTTGAATTCGAGAAACTTCTTAGACGTAAGCGCTCTTATCTTTCGACACCTTTCGAAGTAGAAGTCGCTACCGGAAGAACCATTGCTGTCAATTCTGTGCTCCGTGATTGTACTCTCGAGCTCAACAATCATATATTCCCGATTAATCTCATTCCAATGCAGCTCGGAAGTTTCGATGTCATAGTAGGCATGGACTTTCTTCGTGAAAGCCGTGCTGAAGTTGTGTGTTCCGATAAGATGATTCGTTTTGTGCTAGCTAGTGGTGATATTCTATGTGTTTATGGTGAAACTACTGCGAAAGATCTCAAGCTCATGTCCTGTCTTCAAGCTCGCAAATATCTCCGCAAGGAATATCGAGCCTTTTTGGCCAACATTGTTGTAGCTGAGACGGACAAGAAAAAGAAAGTTGAAGTCAAGGATGTTCCTGTTGTACGAGAATTTCCTCAGGTGTTCCCTGATGATCTTCCTGGATTACCTCCTAGTCGTGATATCGACTTTCGAATCGACCTTATTCCAGGAGCCAACCCAGTGGCCAAAGCTCCGTATCGACTCGCTCCATCTGAAATGCGAGAACTCTCAAACCAACTCCAAGAGTTACTTGAAAAAGGCTTCATTCGCCCGAGCACTTCTCCATGGGGCGCACCAGTCCTTTTCGTCAAAAAGAAGGACGAGTCGTTCCGAATGTGCATCGATTACCGGGAATTGAACAAGCTGACCATCAAGAACCGATACCCCTTACCAAGAATCGATGATCTGTTTGACCAACTACAAGGTGCTCAGTGTTTCTCCAAGATTGATCTACGTTCAGGCTACCATCAGTTGCGGATTCAAGAGGAAGACATACCCAAAACCGCTTTTCGAACCCGATACGGCCACTACGAATTTGTTGTCATGCCATTTGGTTTGACCAACGCACCCGCGGTCTTTATGGATCTGATGAATCGCGTGTGTAAACCGTTCTTAGACCGTTTCGTCATTGTATTTATCGACGATGTCCTGATCTATTCCAGATCGAGGGCCGAACATGCGCAGCATTTGCGATTGGTTCTCGAGTTGCTTCAGGGAAACCAACTCTACGCCAAATTCTCCAAGTGTGAGTTCTGGTTGGAGGAGGTTCAATTTCTGGGTCATATTGTGAATAGTCGGGGTATACACGTTGATCCTGCAAAGATTGAGGCAGTCAAGGGATGGGTTACGCCAAAGAATCCGTCAGAAGTTCGCTCTTTTCTCGGATTAGCTGGTTACTACCGACGATTCATCGAAGGATTCTCAAAGATTGCTGTACCACTTACCTCCCTTACTCATAAAGACAAGCCTTTTGTGTGGGGAACCGCGCAGGAGACTGCTTTCCAAACCCTCAAACACATGCTGTGCCATGCACCAGTTCTTACACTGCCGGACGGAAGCGATGACTTCGTTGTCTATTGTGATGCTTCAAACCTTGGACTTGGCTGTGTTCTCATGCAACGAGACAAGGTTATAGCTTACGCATCTCGACAGCTCAAAATCCACGAGAAGAACTATACAACCCATGACCTCGAGCTAGGCGCAGTTGTCTTTGCCTTAAAGATTTGGCGACACTACCTGTATGGTACAAAGTGTACGATCTTCACCGATCACAAGAGCCTACAACATATCTTTAACCAGAGAGAACTCAATATGCGTCAACGCCGATGGGTAGAACTTCTCAACGATTACGACTGTGAGATCCGTTATCACCCAGGCAAGGCGAATGTAGTTGCAGACGCCCTCAGCAGAAAGAATTACGTGATAGGTGTTCGAAACATCCAGGCTCAGTATAACCTCGAAGCTCTCATCCGCGAAGCACAACACGCTTGCTTTAACGAGCGTACATTGAAGAAAGAACGAATCTATCACGATGGAACTCAGCTCGTGAGCAAAGCCAACGGGATATTCTATTATCTGGACCGAATCTGGGTTCCGAGGAGGACAGATTTGCGAAAGATCATCATGAACGAAGCCCACAAATCCCGATATTCCATTCATCCCGGTGCGGACAAAATGTATCAGGACCTTCGCTACAAGTACTGGTGGCCTGGGATGAAAAGGGATATTGCTCTATATGTTGGTAGCTGTTTAACTTGTGCAAGAGTCAAGGCTGAACACCAAAGACCTTCAGGCTTACTCGAACAACCGCCGATACCCGTATGGAAGTGGGAAAGTATAGCTATGGATTTCATAACTAAGCTTCCGACCACGCCATCAGGTCACGACAGTATTTGGGTTATAGTCGACCGTCTAACCAAATCAGCCCACTTTTTGCCAATACGAGAAGACTATAAGGTGGCCAAGCTAGCCCAAATCTACACCGACGAGATCATTAAGAATCATGGTACGCCTCGAGACATCATTTCTGATCGCGATGCTCGGTTTACATCGAGATTGTGGGAAACTTTTCAAGCAGCTCTAGGTACGACGCTGAATTTGAGTACCGCATTCCACCCGCAAACCGACGGGCAGACTGAAAGAACGATTCGTACTATTGAAGACATGCTCCGTGCGTGTGTTATTGATTTTGGTGGTAGTTGGAGCAAACACCTACCGTTGGTCGAATTTTCGTACAATAATAGCTATCACTCCAGCATCGAAATGGCACCTTTCGAAGCCTTGTATGGTAGGAGATGTCGCTCGCCTATTGTATGGCACGAGGTCGGTCATTCACAATTGACTGGGCCCGAGATTCTGCAAGAAACGACTGACAAGATCCACCAGATAAGGGAAAATTTGGTAAAGGCCCGGGACAGACAAAAGATGTACGCCGATAAACGACGCAGGCCCCGCGAATTTGCAGTTGGCGACTACGTGCTCCTAAAGGTATCACCTTGGAAGGGAGTAGTCCGATTCGGCAAAAGAGGGAAACTTGCGCCTCGATTTGTTGGACCTTTTAAGATTCTGGAAAGGATCGGTAAAGTTGCCTACAAACTCGAATTACCAGAGGAACTCAGCAATGTCCACCCGACTTTCCATATTTCAAACCTTCGAAAATGCGTAGCCGACCACGACACAATAATACCACTCGACGATCTTCAGGTCAATGAAACGCTACACTTCGTGGAAAAGCCTGTCGAAATCATGGACCGACAGACCAAGCAACTCAGACGCTCTCGCATCCCTATTGTAAAAGTACGATGGGAAGGCAAACGAGGCGCGGAGTTCACTTGGGAACTCGAAAGTGACATGAAGGCCAAGTACCCGCAGTTGTTCAGATAGATCTGAAGCATCAAATTGGTAAAATCACACGGCGATGTACGGTTCTCGGCCTAATTTCGGGACGAAATTCCCTAAAGGAGGGGAGACTGTAACACCCCGTGTTTTCCAAAAGTCAAAGTCAAAGTCAAGAGTTGACTGTTATTGGAATTAAAGATTAATAAAGATTAATTTCATTTTAGTTTCATTTTGATTTTCATATTATTTGGAGTAAGTGTTGTATAATCAAACTAATCGGCCGATAATCGAACTGTGAATCAACGACCGACTGTGAATGATAGGAAGTAACAATGCAATAAAGCTAATCAATCAATAACCAAGGTGAATCGAATCAATCATCAAACTCAAGTGTGGGGATTTTAGTACTTTTATACGTGTGTGTGTGCCTTATGTGTTACTTGTGCATGTTTACTTTTATGTTAAGTGTGTGGTGAATCAATCAAATCAATCAAGAATCGAAGGTGAATCAAACTCAATGGAAATCGAATCCAAATCGTGGTGTAAGGATGCTTGTATGTTAGATATAGTAGTTGGAACTAAAAGTAATTTAATTAGGAATTCTATCATTCTCAAATCATCGTTCATCGAACTCGAAATATCACAAATCGTCGCGAAACACTCAAAACTAGGCAAGCCGTTCGAACAAGGCAACCTGATCGAACAGGCTAGCCGATCGAACAGGGCAACCTGATCGAACAGGCTAGCCGATCGAACAGGCTGTTCGATCGGACAGCTGCTCGATCAGGGATGCTGTTCGATCAGCTGACCTTTTCCTCTTTTGGAAGCCTATAAATAGGGCTGTCCTTGTCAAGCTTTCCACTTTTGGAAAAGCTCTGACCGACCAGCCTCTTCTTCTCACTAAAATCTCAGATTTCTCTCAAACCGGTAAGTATTTCGCTCTAATCCTTGTACGTTTTTGTTCATTAATCGATTCTCCATCTTTCTATCTTTCAAAATCTGAATTTCATCCATGAAATCACCAAGATCTAGGTGTTCTTGAGTGATGTCATCATGGTGTTCTTGGTGTTCATCAAGAACTTCATGTTCTTGACTTCATTCAACCATGAATAAGCTAGATCTAACCGATTTCCACATAAATAACCTAAAATCTTCCAAAGATCTTAACATTTCACGGTGGAAAAGGATTGGAAGATGGGTTTTCATCTATCTTTCAACTCTTTTACACTCAAAAAGGTGAAAACGAGACTTGAACCGATTTATAAATCAATCTAAACAAACACATGGTTCAAGATTCGGGTTCTACCGAGAGATATACCGATTTCGGGTTAAACGTTAAACTTGGGTTCCAAACCGTCTCTGACCGGGTTTGGGTGATTCCTGCTCGAGTCAGTAGGCTAAGTGGGGACTTCAGTTTTGTGGTTCAACTCGTAGTCAAAACATCTCTAAAACAGCAACAATTAACGGGAATAACCAAGTGTTAAGTGAAAGGTTAACCGAATCGAGAAGCTGGCCGAACGGCTAGGCTGTTCGATCGAACAGCCCAACCGAACGACTACGCCAGCCGATCGGCTAGGCTAACCGATCGACTAGCACTTAGACCCACCAACTCACAAACTCATGAAGTGTAGTATTGACGAAGTACTGTTCGATCGACTACGCCACTCGATTGTAATCATTACTGCTCGAATCATGAGATACTATACTTCAAACACTTAGACTTTTTTTGAAACATTGGAATGTCACCCGATCGAGCATGCTAACCGATCGAGTGACATATTTGAAAACGATGAAGTGCTAGCCGATCGGTTGGGCTAACCGATCGAACAGCTGTTCGATCGGCCAACCTGAAAGGTAGTACAAACCATCATACACAAACACATCCTTCACATCAAAGGAAGAAACAATCCACTTGAAGGAACCAGCCGATCGAGCCAGCCGGCCGATCGAACGGATGTTCGAACGGACTCTCAACCAATCGAACAGCCCACTCGATCGAACTGCTGTCCGATCGAATGGCCTACTCGATCCAAGTACATTGTTTACTTTTTCCGCGTTACTCATCGTTGTGTTATCGAACTATTCAGGCTAACCTATTCTCAGTGCTCCCTTCAATCCACGATCAACCACTGTGAGTATACTCGATCCCTTTTTGCTTTCAGCACTTTTGGGTGTTACATACGTAATCTATCAAAATCACAAACAACACAAACTATTTGAACGCTAACCTACTTGCATGTATTGCTTGTCTAAATGATTGCTGTTTATTATGTTTACACGTGGAGTGCTATCTACCTGCTTTAGCAACATAGTACTATAGTTTGGACTCAGCACCCGTTCCCACGGGGGTTGCTAAGGACAATTACTTGCATGGATTACGGTGGTAATCATGTATTGCGAACTGTCTCGGACAGTCAACTCGAAGTCATTGGTATCGATGGTCCCATGTCGATAATTTACATGCATCGTTTGCCCTTGTGTACGTGCTTGGTTATGCGTAAACTATTCGAACTCTATATGCTATATCAAACTTGTGTACTCACCTTTACATTATATGTATTGACTTTTATTTTAACGTATGTGACAGGTGTTTAAGCTACTAGCGTGCTAGGGAAGCGAGGCAATAATAAGCTTCTAGGAGTCTGTGACCTTAGGACAGTGTCCACGTACCTGTTCCAGGGCCATAATTATCTGTAGATCTTGTACTGGCACCTGTAGTCAGTAAGATTTACGGATAGCCGTCTAGAAGTCTTAAAACAATATTTACCTTCGGTCTGTAATAATTAAGAATTTGAGTTGTCGGAACAGTTCCCATATTGTTTAGTTGATTTCTATGATAACTTGTTATTATTTGGGACACGGTATGGGACGTGTTATATAACTGAATTGTATGATAGTTGTTGTGGAAACTTCTGAACAATCTGTTTCGCTCAGTGCCGCGCCCCGATGATTCCGCCATCGGTTGGGGTGTGACAGTAGCCTAGTAAAATAATATTTTGTGTAAAAATAATGTCGGTATCCGATGTAGTCGCGTTCGTGCGTCAATAACGGTAATAATCGCAAAAAATTACAACTTTGTCGTCTTTAATCTGTTTTTCGAGCCGATTTCAACTACGATTGCTAAAATTTAATTACGAAGCTAGAATATATCGTAAAAATTTAATATTTGTTGGCGTTGTCGGTATTTTGTACGGTATCAGTTTGTTGTTGTTTGATGTTCCGCAGATTCCACACGAATCTTCATACGCGTACTGTAAAGTCGGATAAACGTTCCTAGGCACTCCAAAGGCCTAATTAAGTTAATTTGTGCTGTAAACACTATTTATTATTGCGTTAATCACCTGTTAATCACGTAATTAAGAGTCGTAAATCACCGGTTGTCACATTTATAAATGGTAGTAGGGCTGGTATTCATGAAAACTGGGTATCCAAAGTTTACTGGTTAGAAACATGGAAAAAAGCATATGACTGACCCAATCCGTGGTCCTGAAATGTGGATTCCATCAAAGTGCCCAATCCCCCAAAACATCATAAGCGGGTATGAAATGATATGACAATGTTTTTAATGTACCAAATATGGGATTAAGGGTCATAACCGTAGGAGCTGCAAAGGGCAAGAAGGAGTTGTACAACCGGCCCAACTACTTGTTTCACAAAATTCAACACACGGTGCTCTATAAGTTACACATGACAGATGCATATGCTGTTTAAGACATGTTTCTCTGATGTATTGGTTTATTAGGGTTCAATTCTGCTGTTTAAGATGTTTGACTTTTGAAAGTCAAAGTACTTGGTGTGGTTTTGAGACAACTTTGGTTTGTATGGTGTGTTTTTTAGACAATGTTGGTTTGCATTGTTTATTTGTAAGACAATGTTGTTATGAGTTACTGATATTTTGCTTAATTAATGTTGGTTATATGATGATCATATGTCTTGACTTTAAATTGACAAACAGGTTATTAGGTTTACCATTTGCAGATAGCCAAACACAAGGAACTTTTGCTTTTCTTTTAAAGACTTTGACTTAAGAATGTAAAACTGCAACATGGTTTGTAAATTGACAACAACTTTGATCATCAATTTGACTACAGGATGTCAACACAGTTGAAACTGCCATTTGATACCTTCAGGATTTCAAAACAGATTAAACTGCTACATGATAACTTAATGGGTCAAAACAGATGAAACTCCAATATGGGTCACAATAAAGCAACAAAGGTACCAACATTAGCCATTTCTAGGTTATTACATTACTATTGATAATCCAACCATTACATAACACATATCATTACCCAACCATTACATACAACAATCCTGAATACAAATTTTACAACCATCACGATTAATTTCCAATGACAATCACTGTTTGACCAGTCAGGATTTGATTCATGCTCGCCTTCGTGCGCATCATGCTACCAGTAGCTCTCACTACCATATTCTGGCGTGTCGTAGTCCCGAGCCTCTTTTAATATCTCACTGTCAATTTCCAACTCCGGATCCTTTACATACTTCTCTTTCCCATCTTCTTCAAACATGTTGATTTCATCCATGTAATATAGTGCTAGCAACTCTTCATTAGGCATACTAAGCTCATTCACAAAATTATCTTCAACCACTTCTTTCACTTCCACCTTTCCAACGGTTCATTTGCATTTACAATCACACACTTACAAGAACGCTATCAAAATAATCCACATATTAATCATAATATTAACTTGCACAATCAACATATTAGACATGTTGAAACACATAAGAACATAAATGGCATAGCATCAAACCTCAAATCCATTACAAGCCTTTAATAGGTTCGTTACAGTACAATAACAACCATATCAAACGATAATAACATACATGATAAACAACAACCAACTAACTACTTAAACAATCTTCCAAAATGTGACTTGCTTAGCTTGGGATTTGAGCATGTCGTATTTCTTGTTGATATTCCATAACAAAGCAGGAACTACAATTTCACATCTATCACATATGGGATCATCAACCCATCTTAGGAAACCACATTTCGTCAACTATTGAACACACGTAATCTAATCAAATCGAAGCCTCATGACACCCACAATTCACACACATCGACCACACACACACAAATCATACAGATCACACACAAAAATCAGTTCAATTAAACTGCAACTAAAGTAAACCAGAATAAACACTTACACAACATAGGAATGGTTGTTCAGGGTTAGCTTTAGTCCTTAAGAGTTTCATGGTTGTAACCCCACCACACACTAGGAAATACCTTCCAACCCGTTAATAAGAGGTGAACTCCATTTCGATGTTGAAGAACACGAGTACTGGGACATGGTTCTTGACAATCAAATTTGACCAACTGATCGATTTTCAGGATTCATGAATTAGACTTAGGGTTCTAAATGTTGAAGCTGGTAAAGTAGCAGGTGTTAAAAGGGTGAAGCTAAGGGTATAATAGTCTTTTTATCCTTTTTTAACGGTCAACATGACGTCTGACTAATGGCACGATGCCAGGTGTGATGGAATGCCCACCTCAGGGTTTCATTAGACAAAAAGTGAAAGATATGGTGTCAAATTGCAATCTGAACCAAGCCATAATGTTGCAAATTGCATTTTACTCTTTCTTTTTTTTGCATTTTCTGATTTATTCTCTCTGTATGCTCTTACTATAAAACTTTCGAAGTCTTCACCCTTACCTTCTTATTTAGCCAAAATAAAAAATAACAAAAACCATATAATATGTATTCATAAACTAGAGTATATTATTTCCAATTTATAAATATCATAACCTATGATCAAACCTTGAATAATAATTAAGGTTTTATAACCTAATATATTAGTTGACAACTGACATGAAACTAAATTGTAATCTCTTTCAAAAGATTATTGCAACACTATTCATCCAACAGCTAATGACACACTTAACATAAGAGACATTACACGTTGGCTTTCTGATCTCCTCATGATATTAAGTATGGCATGTTTGAGGGTTAATATATAGATGGTCGAACCAGATGCAAGTTCGTTATACACCGACTCGAAAAATTCAACCGTCTCATTGTCGGAAGACGATTGGCTATCGCTATCGCTGTCCGTCGGAAACGTCGAAGATGTAGGAAAATCCATTTGTGAAATTTGTAGAATGTGCGATATGTATTTTTTGTTTGGGTGAAATGGGAAGAAAGTGTGATATATATAGATTGTTTAAGGTTTTTTTTTTTTTTTTTTAATAAATTTGAAACGGTAACTTAACAACGGTCAACAACCAACAACGTTCCAATTTTTCAAAGTTCCACGTATGAAAAACTTGACGCCTTATATGATCCACGCGTAGTGGACTTGACCGGCGTCGGTGTTCGTGATGGTTCCATGAATGGTGGAGATGCCATCACATGGCGCCCCGTCCCCCCTAAGAGACATAACACGTTGGCTTTCTGATCTCCTCATGATATTAAGTGAGGCATGTTTGAGGGTTAATATATATAGATGGTCGAACCAGATGCAAAAAATAACATTTACAAAGACAAGAACACAAAATTTGAACACTACACGTATATTTGTGGGATGACTCCAACGTTGTTAATCAAAGACTGGTATATTTAGGTATCTCTACTCTAAAATTATAAATTCAAAACCAAAAATATAAATATATGCAAATCTTTAAACACCTTGGGAGAGAGACGTCTTGGGTTCAAGTCCCGCATACGAAACAAATAAATAAAAATTTGCTGTTCAAAAAAAATATAAATATGTAAAAACACAACTACATTTAGTTTACCAAATCCGAGTCGCTTAGCTAAACGTGTCTATAGGGTTATACCTAAAATTACCACAAATTTATTTGGCTTGACTCATAAAATAAACCTGTATGTTTGTATTGTGTTTTCATTTCATTTTAGGAATTCATATCCCTAGTTATATTTCACAATGCATCTACGGTGCCAAGCCTATGTCTATGTAAAATATATTTCAGTGGACATCTGACGATTATAATAGACGTTCTCAAGACGATAAGACTTATGGTAAATTTTCTAACCAGTTCTCAAGACTAACCTCTGTGCTTCACCTGAAATCTGCAACTTGCAACTTCTCCCAAAAATTCAATAACCTCACACAAGTGTGATTTGATAATTTAAATGACATATGTTAGTAATGGTACTAATTCATGTAAACTTGTCTGCTAAGATTTACTAATAAGAATGTGTTTCAACTTCAAGCAAGAAATGTTTAACTTTCCTAAATACTAAGTCTGTCTATAAACAACTTATAGATCCGAGATCCAAGTGTTATAAATCACGCTTACATACTTGGTTATATAGATAGATAGATACCAATTTGGATACATGACCATCATCATGAGTTCACAACACAAAGTTACAAGAAACAACACACGCCCAAGAGCGCACCATTATTGACGACACACCTACCAAAACACATCCATAGTTAATGTATTACAAACCTTATCGCAACATGATTTGCATAAATGCATATATTACTACATCCTCTCATGCAAGTTTGGCTGCATTGGTTGGACACGGAATGAAAAGGGTTCATGTTGTTGGTAATCTCCCATGGCTGCCATTTCACTTTGTTGCTGCATATATCAATCAAAACCACAAATTTAGAATTACGGAAAACTCATAGACACGATAGTAGAGTTGTTAGACACAATATGAACTTACGACCAAATACATGAGATGCTTATTCTCCTCCTCAAGAACTTGTTCCTGACTCACACATGGTACATAAATTCAGCATACTCGCAATTAAGTAACCTTTCTATATCGTAATTCAAACTATCAAACTGTAACGAGAAGAAGCACCAACACTTACGCGTTTTCGCATGATTTTGGGGATTTCATCCTGTTTAGATTTGAGAAAGAAAAAAAAAAGAGTCATCAGAACATCAAATATATGGACCAATATTAGGGTGTAATCTTTATTTAAAAATAGCTCCAAATAAGCTTACCTTTTTCTCACGAATGTTGGTCAGACCATTTTCAAGTGCATCTTCATATCCAATTAGTTCTTCATAGTTCAAAGAAGTTATGTCTTCCCCTTTCAGGTGCCTAAAACAAAACAATTACTAACATTTATAGAGAGAGAGAGAGAGTAAAAAGTTATGTACCGGAGCTCAATTTGCATGCTCTCGTTCTCTTTCTTGATTCTGTCAATTTCATTCTGCAGATTCTACGGGTATATGGCAAGATCATCAAGAGTCAAAGAGAAGACATCAATCATCATTCAAGAATTCTTTGATAAAATAAAGACATTAGACATGTATTAAACTTACATGTCAGATCTAGGTGGATAATATAATATAATATATATATATACTTGACTTAAACAACCTATACATTTCAAATCAAGAATAAAGCAGCACTAGATATCTTAGGTTTTTGCAAGTAAAGGGAAGTGAGAGAACACCAGTTACTTCCAGATCTGTTCATGGATGTAACAACTCTATCAAAAGAAAGTGCCGGATCTTAACCTATTTGTAGATCTGGCCGTAGAACTCATGTATCAAGTTTCTTGACATCTTTTTGGCAATCAAATTACCAGATCTTTCCATGAAAACACAACAGACAAAAGGGTTACAAAAAGAGAGAAACCTACCTCATGTTTAGCATCCCACAACTTATTTCCAGAAAGCCTTTGATACCGATCCAGCATGTCAATCAAGCTTTCATGCACACAAAATGAAATAAAAGGTTAATATTAGCATCAACCCACAAAAAGAAATCTCACATAACATAAGTTGCAGAAGAAAGAAAACCCTAAAATAGTCTAGAACAAGCATGAGTAAAAATCTAAAAGATGCTTACTTGGTTTTGGGGCTGCAGTACTCATACATCTTGCCAGAAGAGCCATAGATAACAAGAGAGACATTAGCATCACACAGAACAGTAATTTCTTTAGCTTTCTTGATGATTCCATTCTTTCTTTTAGAGTAAGTGACCTGCCTGTTACTTGTGTTCTCTATCCTCTTGATCTCTATCTTTCCTCTCCCCATCCCCTCCCCTCTCTCAATTTGCTTTCAGTTAACAATAATGAATCTTGATACAAAAGTTATTAAATAGAATTACAAAGTGTGTGTGTATGTGTGTGTGTGTGAGAGAGAGATTGATTTCTAATTAGAGCTGGAAAACAAGAGACTTTCCAAAAGAGTGAGCAAGAGTGTCTTTCCTTGTGGGGTTTTGACATGTCCAAGACATCTCCATATTATCTCTTGTACTTATCAATTCATTTACTTCTTAACCCTAGACTCCCTCCATTATCCTTTGGTCTATTTCATCAAACCCTCCTATAAAACAACATCTTCCACAGCTTAATTATAGATTTTCTCACCCATTTATTATTATATCATTTAATTAATGTTCATCGTATAATAGCAATTAATCAAATACCTACGTCTAGTTATCCCTAACCACAATAAATTAATATTTAAAACAACATTGAAAAAAAAAATACACATTGTTTCATTTGTTTTACCCAGCATCATAAATCATTAGTTCAAGGAACTTTTTCAACCTAACGATTGTCTACTTTAGAGTTTAGACGGTTAGAATTCGAAGAAAAAAAATAGAATTACTAGAAAACACTCATGTTTTGAAGTAAAAATGAAAACTTACTCGATAGATCAGAAATTTTATCATCAAATCATTGATACAATATAATCCGTTCCCAGATTCCAAGTACTGCATTCAAATTTTCCAATTAAAATGATTCTGTGTTTCAAACAACAACAACAACAATAATAATATATCCATCTGTATTATATTTGTTTTTTTATATGAATCAACGTTTAAAGACTATTAATGTAGCATAAAGATTTGAATTTGAAGATAGTAACAACTATTGGTTAGATGTCTATACGTTGGTTAGGATGCTTATGCATATGTAATGAATATATGGGAGGGTTAATGTAACAACTCTCAAAAGCACCCAAGAACGAACCCTAACCAGAACCCTAAACACGTACAACGAAAACCGAAACAAGAAATCAAAAATGTTGATTTTTGGTGTTCTCGCGGGGCGCGACAGTATCACACCTGTCTCTCGCGGGGTGCGAGAACCTAGTAGCCGCCTCAAGACACGTGTAGGACACGTGTCAACCACGTGTCAAGCCTACTCATTGATTCAGCAAACCTAGGGCCGCGCTAGACTCTCTCGCGGGCCGCGAGAGAGTATCATAAATCGGTCGCAGGGCGCGAGAGGCCCCTGGTTCAGCTATAAATAGAACGAGCTCTGCACATTTCAAATCGTTTAATTCTTTTCTTTCTCTCGCTCTCTTGCTCTGTCATTCTAATGTCAGAACTTCTAAACCCCGAAATCTGCTTGTTATCAGGGTAATAACTCTAATCACGGATATGGTACCATATTCGATTGATTGCAACCGATCCAACGGATGTTTAAGTACTGCTTGTATACGGCTATACTTTGTCATTCGTTGTGGGTTTTGATCTCGTGATTATCGTTAAAGTTGAATTGTGTTAATATGCTAATACGAGTTCCATTGTATCTAGAATTAGAACTCATAATCCGGGAGCTTCTAAACTAGAATACTTTGCGATTAAGTAAACTTAGTAATTAAGTAAACTTAGCGATTAAGAAAACTTAATGGTTAAGTAAAACTTAGCAGTTAAGATAACTTAGTAGTTAAGATAACTTAGCAATCAAGAAACCTTAATAGATAAGTAAACTTAACAGCTAAGTAAGATTAATTAATCAGCTAAGTAAGATTAAGTAAAGATTAATTAATCAGCTAAGTAAGTTAATCAGTTAAACAGTTAAGTAAGTTACTTAATTAACCAGTTAAAGTAAAGTTAAACAGCTAAAGTTTAACAACAAGATATACATGAGGTAGATAATATCTAAATAGGTATATATGGGGTAGGTATTATTTAAGAAAATATTATCTAAGGAAAGTAATATATAAGGAAGGTATTATCTGAGGAATGTTTTATTTAGGGAAGGTTCAAGTGAGAAAGGTATATATGGGTAGATAACACCTAGGGAAGTTTTATATGGGGTAAGACTTATCCCTTACCTATAAATAGGAAGCTTAGAATTCATTTTTCTTTGCTCATTCCTTCTATTCTTCTCTCTATACGTTGGTGTTCTAACCAATAATCACCGATACGATATTCTGTCCGATCGATTCGGGAACCAGCTAATGAATACCAAAGTGCTGTCTAAATAAGACTATACTTTGTGAATTCCGTTAAGGTTCTGATCTCGTGACCATCATTAGGTTTGATATGGTTTTACACTAAAACGTGTTCTACTCTGTTAAACTAAATGTTTAACTATCAGAAAAACTCTGATCCATAAACTTACTATCAAACAAGATGTTTAATCCTCAGAATATTCAGAACTATAAAGTAGATGCTTAGTTATCAGAAATTTTAAAAACAAGAGGCTTGTTTAATCAAGACTATATGCTAACAAGGTAAGTCATTCTCTTTTTACCAAAATTGTTTTCAAAACCCTACTTGTTTTAAAAGTTATAATTACAGTGATTAAGTCTTTATAATCTACAATTACTGCCTGTATGTGGGGTTTTGTACACACTACTTGATAAGCTTCACCATTGGATAACGGGTTAGCCAATGTGTAATATGACCATAGTCACAGATCCGATTGAGTGACAAATACCGATTTGGGGTAATTGGTTGATATAAACATTGTAATAGCCCTTAATACTGTATATTATAACAATGTGTCTTTTGTATAAATTGAATGTACTCGCCCGTATTTCCTGCTGACAAAACCTTTTTAAAACGCGTTTCAAGTGATTACAGTAGATTGGAATAAGAGTTGTGATACGGCACCAAAGAGGCTTACAGAAGTGGCTTATTTTATCAATTAAATTAAATTAAGAAAAGTTGTTTTATGTATTCGGGTTTATCCCATATTAAAGCTACCTTTGCAAAACATGGGTTTATCCCATCTAGTTAATAAATAAAATTCGGTGTTTCAAAACTCTGATATTTTTCCTAACTCACGGTCATGATGAAATTTCTACTGCAATACTTTTCAAAATAACCACTGGTACCACTTGACTGCTCACGGCTCCCGCTCCCAGCGTGGGGTCGGGGGTCGTGGCAGAGGTGGTATCAAAGCCACTGGTTTAAGCAAATAGGTGTTGTAATAATACCTAAGTTAAAATGAAGAGTTAGGAAATTGATATTATCTGGTAGCACCCAGGATATTATTTAGACTTGAACCTAAGAAAGATGCCTTAATATAAGCTTCAAGATGAGCTAGTTACTTGTATAAGTATAATGTGATAGATATTGGTATGCCGTAAGAATGATGACTAGAATATTGCAAGTATGATAAATAAGCAATAACACTTGATCACTGTTATTTCTTGCTTATTGGTACTACTTGGTTCTAGAATATGATCCGTCATGTGAATACAAATTTCCTTGATTCTTTATGAAAGCCTTAATATAAAGGCACCTTTAAAATCTTGATTTGGGAAGATACTATTTATGGGAAATACAATGATAATTACCTCTCCGGCAAGACTGGGTATGGTGTGGCAAACTCTCCAGCTTGTCCGGGTAAGATGGGGTTACCTCTCCGGTGAGACCCGGTAAGATGGGGTATATGATATGTCAAACAAGTAACAAAATTCCCTAAATAATACCATGACCTGATGTCTGACCTGTTTTTTTTTTTTTTTTTGAAATATGAATTTGTTAAATACATTGACCTTATGAATGGTATGTATATTACAATATGTGAAATATATGATTATATAGATATGTATATCTATAAGGAAATCCAAAAGCCATAACGATTGACAATTTAGAATAAATCAGAAACATGTGTGTCAATGATAATTCTAGATTTCTTTAACAGGAATCTCTTGCATATATCTATAATTCCGATATCGAACATTATTTTGTTTGATCATCTGTCTCGTAACTCGTGCAACAATATAAACGACGGGAACCCTTTAAGCTGTGACGCCATCGAAAGTATAAGAATTTCCAATGCATTACCTTAGACTATTAACACAAGTAGGAAACCTGTAACTAAAAGTTGTGCTAGTCATAAAACGTCTAAAAACTTGCGTTAATGAGAGTAATTCTACTTTTATTAAGAATTCTTGAGAAGATAAGAGTAACCTACGACTAGATGTACCTACCAAGATTTTCGTCACCTGTGATCCTACTAAATTTTCAGTAATAAAGGAGTTGTTGCAGCAATACATGGGCTGCAAAGGACTAAAACTGTCCTAACCAGTAGTATATGCGCTATTACGCCAATAAGAATGAAGTAATGTAGGCTTCAAAAATAAGGTATTAAGACCTGATTTTCGAAACACACGATCAAGACTTACACCATAAAATGAAAAGAACTGACAGAATAGAAATTTTGTCTGCTTCATAAAAAGGAACAAAAGGCAACAATGATTCCTGAGGTGATTACTGAGATTTGCAAGCCAATAGGAAAAGTGATCACAAGGAGACAACACATACAAGCCGACAAAATTCATCTCTGTGATAAAAGCCGCAAGTTATACACGAAAGTAAGGAATAGTTTTAAGGGTCTCGGTGATCATTAATATTAAAGGCAAGAAACTGAAAGAAATTTCGGCAATATCAGAATACTTCGACGTTTTCCGAGAGGATCTACCTGGACTATCATCCGATCACGAGGAGGAACAATGCAAGAGGAAAAACCCAGTCCGTTTGAACTGTGGAAAAACATGCCATGTCTGTCCTTATTGCCCAAAACTGACGAAGGCACCCGATAACAAGGCAACAACAACAGACGGAGCTAAGAAGAACGGGCGAGCATTCGTACTTACTACGCAGAAAGCAACAATAATTCTAGATACGATCGCTGATATGTGACATCTATTATAAATCAAAGTTAATAATTAAATAAATTCATCCTATCAAGTACTTCATCTATTCAGAAACATAATAGACTTGTTTAGTCTTCACTTTCCTTGAATCATTTATTTGGTTACGACACCTTGTGGTGGCGTTTTCATTAACTTAAAGCTTGGAGTTAATCTCATTTTCACACTTGATGTACGGATTTATTTATTTAATTTTAGTTGGGTCATTATCTTAAACATTCTTAATACAATTATGTGTTAGGATAAGAGTACACAAATTCGTATTATATTCCGGTGTACCTCTAAAGATTCTTTCATCATTTATCGGAAATTCTATGATATTCGTTTGTTCTTTCATCTTCAAACTAAAAATCCTATGAGATTTATTTGGAACAAATATTCAGATTTACTTCGTTGAGCCTTGCATTTGATTTCAAACACGGTGAACTCGTTCGATCACCGCTATTATTATTTCGATCACTACAACACCTTGTGGCGTTGGTATAAACTTATAGCTTGAGACTAATCTATATATACCTTTCGCTTGACTCATCCTTTAAAGTGGTCTTAATGCAACTATGTGTTAAGACGATGATACACTAAACTCTATTGTATTTCGGTGTATCCTTGTAATTCAATAATGTCAACACACTGACTTTTCCTCATATTATGATTCGATAGTTGACACATCATCTTCGTACTCCTATTCAGTTGAGCTTATTGATTCTAAATCTTCTGTAATTGACAACTGATGTGTGTTAAACAAAATATAAAAATTAACTAAAAGTAGACTCTCTAAGCTAGACACTAAAAAGCTTTAAATCTAGACTCGACCTAAATCACACAATCGGCAAAGGTACCGATCACTGTAGTATGACCTAAGGAAGTCTGGATATCGAACCACGAGACTCTATTAATCACGTAAACTAGACTCTAACAGACATTGACAGACACGACTGAAACTTGTTTAATTGTTTGGGGGGGGGGGGTTACGGAAAATCTAAGGAAATCTATTTAAACTAAATATTAAACTAAAACTAGACTAAACACGAAATAAGGCAAAGGCTTTTCTTATATGATTAACGAGACCACCTAGACTAGAATCCTGGATTGATTTTAAATAATTACCGATTAAGTTAACTGCATGATTTATGGAACCGGGATCTTATAGTACTAAACATATTAAGACACCAACTAAGCCCCTCAACCCTTCTCGAGGTGAAACTTCTAGCGCTACCTAGATCGTTAATCCTACCGGTTATTAGACGTCTTTCCAGTTGTCTAATTATTGTGTAAGTACCCTATGTTGACCTACTCTTTTCCAATTATAGATCTAGGGTAGTTTGGATTTCTCAATTTGACTTGATAGACTAATAAACCCACGGGGCAACTAAGGCACGACCTTTTCCAAGGACTGTCTAAAGCAATTCGCCGGGTAAGACCTATAAATAGCCCCGCACCTTCCAGCTATAAGGACTAGCAGAACACTAAAAACTAGCAAATCACTAACAATTACTTCTAAGGTTATTTGTTAAATCCACCCTAAAGAGTTAAGATTTATTATGTGATATAGACACTCACCAAAATCTAAAACCCTAGCATGACTCTATTATGTGATAAAGACCGTCACCAAGAATCACACGAAACAATTGATAACAAGAAACCAGATTAAAGTATGCATATACATCAAATCAATAAAATCAAACTCTTTACTAAACACAACAAATCCACAAAAATCATGCAATTAACGAAAAAGGTAATAACTTTATATTAATCCAATCATCAAAATCTAGGTGCCTTAAAAGTTTAGTCGAGCATATCAATTAATGAAAACAAGACAAAGATGTTCAAACTAGAATTCATGATAACAAGTTTCGTAAGAAAATTAAAAACAAAGAACTAGAAAACCCGTGTAGTCTTCAATCCTTCGTCCCGAACTCGTACCAATGATTCCAAAGCTTCAAACTCTCCGAAATTGCTCAATGAATGCTCCAAAATTCGCCCAAGATACTCTCAATTGGTAATTAGGGTTTTGTGTTAAATTTCTTGAGTTTAAATACCTAATCCCTTGGTGAACCGAATAATCGTCGTCATAAACACCCGTTGCGTCGCGCGACGGGTAAGACCCTTCGAGGTCACGTGGCGCGACCATATAATATTTCCATCAATTGTCTTTTACTTGGTGGCGTAGCGCGACGGTAATAGCGTGTAGCTGTAGCGCGACGCCACAACATATTTTTCACAGACTTGTGCGTCCTTTTTCCAGCTTGCACATCCCAAAAACTCTGAAATAATTCTAACTCTTTTTTCAACTTGTTTCCCAGCATCTAAAACTTCGTTTTTTTATATTTTCAGCACAATTGACCTGGAAACACAAGATTTCATCAAAGTATGCACATTCTAACGAAAACTACACTAAATGTAATGGAAAACTATACAAACTATACACGAATAAAGGATGTATTTTGCAATACATCAACAAGCAAGGTAATTTTTCCTTTGACAGTGAATTCTATTGTTTCTAAAAGTAATTCACACTTTATTTAGACATCTATTGGTCATAAATCTTTCTTTTGGTCTGACCCATGTAAACTTAGTCATTCTGATGATTATATCATTACACTTCGTCCATTTGATACCGATTTCTGGAATCTATTAAATTGAACCATTGGGTTCTATTTGTTGTAAACTGTTCTTGTATTCACAAAAATTTGAACATATTTTTCAATTACAGTGTCACTTACCTTAATCCTATTATTTAACACGTAATATAACTCAAAAATGACATCATGACCTAAATCTCGAGGACGAGATTTAAAGCAAGGTGGAGAGGATGTAACAACTCTCAAAAGCATCCCAGATGAACCCTAACAAGAACCCTAAACATGTACGACGAAAACTGAAATGAGAAATCAAAAATGTTGATTTTTGGTTTTCTCACGGGGCGCGACAGGATCACACCTGTCTCTCGCGGGGCACGAGAACCTAGTAGCCGCCTCAGACACGTGTAGGACACGTGTCAACCATGTGTCAAGCCTACTCATTGATTCAGCAAACCTAGGGCCTGGCTAGACTCTCTCGCGGGCCGCGAGAGAGTATCATAAATCGGTCGCAGGGCGCGAGAGGCCCCTGATTCAGCTATAAATAGAACGAGCTCTGCACATTTCAAATCGTTTAATTCTTTTCTTTCTCTCGCTCTCTTGCTCTATCATTCTAATGTTAAAACTTCTAAACCCCGAAGCTCTGCTCGTTATCAGGGTAATAACTCTAATCACGGACATGGTACCATATCTGATTGATTGAAACCGATCCAATGGATGTTTAATGTGATAATTGTGCTCTGTAGACGTTGTACGATGTAAAACAATATCAATTATCAATGAAACAATGTGTTTTGGTGTCAATATTTGTGTATTTGTGTTTGACGATTTTACGTTTTGATTCTAGTTCGATTTCAAGCTTTAAATCGCTTTCTGGAAAGTTATACGCAAACTGTTCCATAAACGTAATCAGTTTAACACGACAAACACTCCGGAACAGTGACATAGGCTTAACATACCTTAAATAACCTTCACATAACTTAGAAATAAGTTTTGGAGGGTTTGGTGTGTCTAAAACAAGTTTATTCGATCACAGGGACTATTTACGACAAACTGCAAATGTACACCGATTCGTATAGAAACGAACTTTCTGAAACATGATGATAAGCTAAACATATCCTAAATATCGTTTACATAGCTTAGAAATAGGCTTTGAGGGGTTCGGTATGCGAAAATATGCATATTTGATCAATAGGGACTAAAAGTGTCAAAAAGTGCATAAGTTTGCATTTACGCGCATATCTTATGTTCTGAACATATCCGAACATACAAAATTTTTTGTAATCATTAAAATATTTTATTTTAGTGATTGGAATGTAAAAATGTCATTCGTCGTGTAATTTGGATCGTTTTCGCGTCCGTTCGAGTTTTCGTCGTAATTAACCGAATAACGTGACCGTACGACCAAACGAACCGACATCCGAGATGTTTTCAAGCATATTTCATGTTCCCTATGCTTTAACTTCATCGTAGAGCCTTGAAATGGGGTTAACGGGGCTTAAAAACATCAAAATCTGACTTTTAAGCTTGCAGGGACTAAACGTGTCAATCTGCCAAACTTAGCTCGCGGGCCGCGTAAGCCAAGGGTCAAGCTTACGCGGGGCGCGATAGACCATCAGACTAGAAACTTTGAATCTGGTCACAGCAGCTGATTTCAGTGGTTTATAACATGGTTTTGGGATACCTTGAGGTCGTTTTTGTGTTCCCCCTATATTAGAAACCATGTTCCACAAGTGTATGGCCAAGATTGATCCTCCTAACACTTGGAATGATCTTGTTAATCTAAACTTTCTATAAATAGGCTTGGGTTTCTCATTTGTTCCTTGCTGAAATTGAATTAAATCTGCTCTAAGTTGAAGCTAAGGCTTCATACCTGAGTATTTTAGTTCAATTCTTCCTAGCTTGGACCTTTTGTAAGCTTCTTTTATGCTTGTATGCTTTTCAAGCATGAAAGTCAAACAGTGTTTGACTTTCTGCTTTGACCATGAATTGGTCAACACAAAGTTCGTTCGAACTTTGCAACGTGAGCGTAATCACGGTGGTTATAGTCCCTTGTGACTATACCTACTGATTACCACGTTGATTAGCCGAAGTGACGAGTAAAAGTTTCGGTCAAAATGCTGATTATGCGCATTTTGCAACGAAACTATTTTCGGGTATCAAAACACTTCGTTTTGATATCAAACTTGTTTTCTAACTTAGTAAACATGTTTTAACGTGTTTAACTCGTCATTTTTAGTCTAGTGCTTGTGTAGGGTCGTAAGTTAAGCGGTCTTGACAACCGCTTATGTCACACCCCCAAAATCCACACGCAGAGTACCACCGCTTGGAGGCGTGACATGACCCGGATCAAGCCACCAATCATATCGAACATAATAAGTAACAATAAACGTAAGTGTATATCAACCCACAATATGAAAGGTGTTCAAATAGCATAGTTTAAGTTGCAGAAGCATAGTATGAAATCCAACGTAATTAATAAGTTTTCAACTGTCACAAGTGTTTATCAAAACGTCCACGATCCATATCCACAACGACTGTGCCTCCCGTGCAAGCTCCATGTATACCTAAGGTCCTGAAAGGCATGTAACAGAGAGTCAACAACTAGTTGAGCGAGTTCACAGTGGTTTGTTCAGTTATAGTAATCATATTGTAAATCGTATGTTCTTTTAGTAATCCATGTATCGTATGCATTTGTATCGCAGCCCTCTAGGCATGTGTGCGAAGATTAGGGGGAGTTTCCCAAGTATTCTAGAGTAGGTATATTTGTATCGCAGCCCACCCGGCATGTGTGCGAAGTTTAGTGTATGGTTCGCAGCCATTCTAGGCATGTGTGCGAAGATTAGTTCTATTATCGCAGCCATTCCCGGCGTGTGTGCGAAGAGAAGTATTTGTATCACTAGTCTAGCAGTATCTATCAATATCTCTTCCTCTCCCGAGGCCCATAGTACGTAATTCCGAAAATAACTTAAGTACAAGAAATCTTCTAAACCCATTCCCGACCCTGGGAACCCATGCCTTGGTAAGAGTGTGAACTCACCTTGGTTTTGCTCGGCAGATACACAGAAAAGTTCAATTAAGCTATATGGCGTGGTCAACCACGTCCTACCATGGGTACCATACAAGTTAGGTTCGTATTCAAGAAGTGCACGTATATTTTACACGTATTGTACCCAAGTAACGATCATAACATACACGTATAATCATGGCAGTTCAACAACATTGCTAGTTCGTGGTCTCGAGTCGAGACTAGAGATCTCGAGTCGAGACAGTGCGATCTCGAGTTGTAGTCCCGTAGTTCTCGAGTCGCAACAAAGGAGGTCTCGAGTCGCAACCGGAGGTCTCGAGTCATACTTTCATCACTCGAGACTAGGCGGTCTCGAGTCGCAACCGGACCCGCAACCATGGTCTCGAGTTGTGCTGTTTGTGTCGGTGTTGTGGTCTCGAGTCGAGACAGTGGGTTCTCGACTCGCAACCCGTGTCGAGACCGGGGATTGTAACAAATTTCCTTAATTACCGACCATTAGTTCCGAAATGTTTGCTAACAAATTTTGGCAGTTTCAAATCAGATCAATCAACAGTTTCTATCATGCTTTCAAACGAATCAAAACAGCAAATCATAAATATTTATTAACCCTAATCATGATCTAAGCAAGAACAATCAACCAAGTCATCATACAAAACATACCATCGGATTATTAAGCTAGTAGATTCTGGACTAACATGCATCCTAAATCATGTGCATAGCAGTATCCGAATACACTTTCATGGAAATCGATTTACACACAAACAGTTCTAGATCATCATCATACAAATCCGATTCCTATGAACACTTTCAAACGTACATGTGAGCCGATTATAATGAACATCAACATTAACAGTTTACCTTTCTAAATCCTCATGTAAAGCATACATACCATAACATAATGCAACAAACAATCAATAATCATAACACTAACCGGTTAGAGGTGAGGACAAGGATGGATATGAACACAAAAGCTTCGAGAGGGGGAGGTGTTGCCGTCGGCTTCACGAGAGAGAGGAGGAGAGCGTGTAGGGTTTGTGTGTGTAAAGTGTTTTGCAACAATGAGGAGTATACCCCTACCTCCTAGTGTTATGCGTGTAATTGAAGTGGGCCGAACCCATCATTGGGCCGCCCTTGAGGTCTCGAGTTGGGTACATGGTTTGCGAGTGGGGTTGTGCCGAGAGAAAGATGTGTGGTCAAGAACAAAGTGTGCGGCCCTAATTTGATAACATGTAACATAATAAAATTCATAACATTCAACGCAATCACACATATCAACTAGTCAACGTTCATACAAGTTTCAATAAGCACAAAGATAGATTCTGAAATACGAGTTGTCACATTATCCCCAACTTGAAAGAAATTTCGTCCCGAAATTTGGTACGTGCTCACTGAGGAAGCTAGTTAAGTTGCATGGTTTTCCTGCGGTGTCACATCCTCCCCCCGTTGATCTGGAATTTCGTCCCAAAATTCTGTGGTAGCTTCAGCCTCAGCAGTGGTTGTACTGTTTGCGAACAATTGGGGATACTTTTCTTTCATCTGATCTTCGTGTTCCCAGGTGAACTCTGGGCCACGACGGGAGTTCTAACGAACTCGAACAAGAGGGATTCTCGTTTTTTGAGGACCTTAACATCCCGGTCCGTGATTTTAACTGGTTCCTCGACGAAATGTAACTGTTCGTCGATAGTGAGTTCCTTCAGAGGAACTATGAGGGTCTCATCTGACAGACACTTCTTCAGATTCGACACGTGAAAGACGTTGTGAACTGCACCGAGTTCAGCTGGTAGGTTCAGTTTGTAGGCCACTTTGCCTATTCTTTATATGATCTCGAATGGTCTGACATACCGCGGATCGAGTTTGCCTCGTTTACCAAAACGAACTACACCCTTCCAGGGCGTAACTTTGAGTAGCACTCGATCCCGAACTTGGAACTCGAGTGGTTTCCTGCGCTTATCAGCGTAACTTTTCTGACGGTCACGAGCCGCCGCCATGCGTTGCCGTATCTGTGCAATCCATTCAGTAGCATCAACTACCATTTCTGGTCCTGTGATTTGACTATCCCCCACCTCTGCCCAACAGAGAGGTGACCAGCATTTACGCCCGTACAATGCCTCGAATGGAGCGGCTTGAATGCTGGTATGGTAACTGTTATTGTATGAAAACTCCACTAAAGGGAGATGCTTTTCCTAGCTGTTGCTGAAATCAACCACACATGCCCGAAGCATGTCTTCTAGGGTTTGAATCGTGCGCTCAGACTGTCCATCCGTCTGAGGGTGATATGCTGTGCTCATGTCTAATCGAGAGCCAAAAGATTTGTGCATTGCTTGCCACAGTTCCGAAGTAAATCATGCATCACGATCCGAAATAATAGAGGTTGGCACCCCGTGCCTTGAGACAACTTCCTTGAGATATACGTCTGCTAGAGTGGAGAACTTGTCCTTTTCCTTAATAGCCAGGAAGTGTGCAGACTTCATGAGTCGATCCACGATCATCCAAATAGTATCGTTACCACGCTGAGATCTAGGTAGGACAGTAACAAAATCCATGGAAATTTCCTCCCATTTCCATTGTGGTATCTTGGGTTGCTGAAGTAGGCCTGATGGTTTCTGGTATTCCGACTTGACTCTCGCACAAGTCAAGCACTTTCTAACGTAGGTTGCTATGTGGGCCTTCATGCTAGGCCACCAATACGTAGTTCTGAGATTGTGGTACATCTTATCTGAACCAGGATGTACCGAGTAGCGAGACTTATGAGCTTCGTCCATTACCAGCTCGTGTAAGTTTCAATAATGTGGGACCCAAATACGCCCCCTTACGTATTAGGCACCGTCTTCCTTTTGTTCTAATTGTTGCCTTGAGCCACGTAAGGCTTCAGCCCTTACGTTTTCTGGTTTCAATGCTTCTATCTGAGCATCTCGTATCTGTGCAGGAAGACTAGACTGAATAGTAAGCTGTAGTGCTCGCACGCGTCTAGGTAGAGTGTCTTTTCGACTGAGAGCGTCAGCCACAACGTTGGCTTTGCCTGGATGGTACTTGATGGCGTATTCATAATCGTTAAGTAGTTCAACCCATCGACATTGACGCATGTTCAATTCCTTCTGCTTGAAGATATGCTCGAGACTCCTGTGATCGGTGTAGATAGTGCACTTGGTACCGTACAGGTAGTGTCGCCATATCTTGAGCGCGAAAACAACAGCTCCTAGCTCTAAATCGTGCGTAGTGTAGTTCTGTTCGTGAACCTTGAGTTGGCGTGAAGGTAAGCAATAATCTTATCCCGTTGCATCAATACACAACCAAGCCCCTGTACCGATGCATCACAATAGACCACAAAGTCTTCCGTGCCCTCTGGCAATGAGAGGATAGGTGCGCTGCAAAGTCTATCCTTTAAGTGCTGAAAAGCGGTTTCCTGAGTACCACCCCAACGGTAGGTGACACCCTTCTGTGTCAGTAGCGTAAGTGGCTGAGCAATCTTTGAGAAGTCTTTAATAAATCGCCTGTAATACCCCGCCAAACCCAAGAATTGGCGTATTTCCGTTGATGTACGCGGTGCAGGCAAGTTCCTGATCGAATCTACCTTGGATGGATCGACATAGATCCCATCCTTGTTTACCACATGGCCTAGAAAGTGGACTTCATGAAGCCAGAAGTCGCATTTTGAAAACTTGGCGTACAGTTGTTCCTTTCGAAGGAGTTCCAGAATAAGTCGTAGATGCTGCTCGTGTTCCTCCTGACTCTTGGAGTAGATCAGAATGTCGTCGATGAAAACAATCACAAACTTGTCTAGGTAGGGCTTGCATACCCTGTTCATAAGGTCCATAAAGACTGCTGGTGCGTTTGTCAACCCGAATGGCATGACAAGAAACTCGTAGTGGCCGTAACGGGTTCTGAATGCGGTTTTGGAGACGTCCTCGTCCCGGACTATCAGCTGATGATAACCTGACCTCAGGTCTATCTTGGAGTAGTAGCTCGACCCTTGCAACTGGTCGAATAAGTCATCAATACGTGGAAGTGGATAACGGTTCTTCACTGTCACCTTGTTCAGTTCACGGTAAACAATGCACATCCTGAAGGTACCGTCCTTCTTTTTTACAAATAATACTGGAGCTCCCCAGGGCGAAGAGCTAGGTCGGATAAATCCCTTATCCAAGAGTTCATGTAGCTGTGCAGAGAGTTCTTCCAACTCTGATGGAGCTAAGCGATACGGTGCACGTGCTATCGGAGCTGCTCCTGGTGCTAGCTCGATTTGAAACTCGACCTGGCGATGAGGCGGTAGACCAGGTAAATCTTTAGGGAACACCTGAGGAAAGTCGCGTACAACTGGAATATCTTCCAATTTCTTTTCTTTTGCTGATGCATCGGTAACAAGTGCCAGAATGGCAGTGTGGCCCTTACGCAAACACTTCTGAGCCTTTAGAAAGGAGATGATGCCAACCACTGCACCACTCTTGTCGCCTTGAACTTCGAGAGGTTCTTTACCAGAACGAGGAATACGAACGATCTTCTCTTTACATAAGATCTCTGCGCGCTGTTGGGATAACCAATCCATTCCAATGACAATGTCGAAACTACCCAGAACTATAGGAATGAGATCGATCGAGAAAGTCTGACTAGCGAGGATAAGATTACAACCCTGAACTATGTGTGTGGCCTCTAGACTTTTACCGTTAGCTAACTCTACGACATGTTTGGTGTTCAGAAGTGTGGGTGTACGTTTTAACATTTGGTTAACTTTTAGAGACATATAACTTGTATCCGCACCCGAATCAAACAATACAGTAACATAAAAGTCGTCGAGAAGAAACTTACCCATGACTACGTTGGGATCATTCCTTGCTTCTCCCTGCCCCAGCACAAATGCACGTCCCCTAGCTTCATTTCCATTATTGTTTCCAGCATTGTTGTTCCCATTGCCCTGATTGTTATTGTTGTTGCGATTCTGGTTCAACTGGGGGCAATCCCGCTTGAAATGACCTTCAGCACCACACTGAAAACATCCCCTGTTGCCTCGCTGTTGCTGCTGCTGCTGCTGGTTTTGAGGCGCTGGTGGTTGTTGTTGGTTCTGATTCGCAGGTCGTGAGCTCCTGCAATCTTTAGCTTCGTGCCCTATCTTGAGACATCTCTGACAGCGGCCCTTGCGGCACTGACCACTGTGGTGTCTGTTGCACCTGTTACACAGTGGGTGAATTCCCCGATATCCACCCTGCCCCTGACAACCAAAAATTTGCTGACCCGGGCTTTGGTAATCACTATTCTTGCGCTGCTGCTGTGCTTGAGACTGAACGGTAGCTGAGCCCTTGCTGGAATCCCCATCCCATTTTCGCTTGTTGTCATTGGGAGTAGCGGGAGTAGCAGAAGTGGTAGCGGTAGTAGTTGCACTGATGCACTTAGGCAGCCTGTTCTGTTCCACTGCCTGATCTATGAGGCGATAAGCAAGACGCTGAATGTCCTCGATATTGTCGAGGTTAGCCGATGTCACATGGCTCTGAATCTCTGATGCTAGACCTTTGAGGTACAACTCGATGCGCTTGATTGGAGGGTCCACCATGGTTGGACACAAGATGGCCAGTTCGTTCGACCGTTTCGTATAAGCTTCAATTTCCGACCCCGTGATTTTCAGATGGTAAAGCTCCACTTCCAACTTGTGGATATCATCACGCGTGCAGTATTCTCGCTTGATCAGTTCCTTAAAATCATTCCAAGGGGTGGCGTTTGTAGCTGCCAGTCCTAAAATCTGAACTTGCGCATTCCACCATGTCAGCGCAGTTCCTTCCAAAGTACCAGTGGCGTATTTCACCCTGCGAGCCTCAGGGCATTCACACATCTCAAATACTGACTCGAGCTTCTCAAACCAATGGAGGAGTACCACTGCTCCTTCAGTGCCACTGAATGTGCTTGGACGACAGTCCATGAAGTTCTTGAAAGTGCAAACAGGCTGCTGTGCGTGTTGACCTATTGTG
Organism: Helianthus annuus; assembly: GCF_002127325.2. Lineage (NCBI taxonomy): Eukaryota > Viridiplantae > Streptophyta > Magnoliopsida > Asterales > Asteraceae > Helianthus > Helianthus annuus. Next base: position 90,924,219 of record NC_035434.2, read on the forward strand.
TACGAATAGGACAAAGTTAAACACAAGTGTTGGTCTAGAAGTGTAAGATCTAAAGATCTTAGTGTGAGTTACGACTACAGGATATACCTCCATGCCTGTGCGGCTGCAAGTGCCGCAGCAACTTGTTCGTTAATGAGAGCCGTCAACTGCGCTTGAGTCATGTTAATTTGTCCAGACATGATCTTCATAGCAAAGGTAATCATAAGTGAGAGAGGTTCGCGAAAAGTGCGATGACAGAAGAGAGTAAGCACACAAGTGTTCTCAAGCAATAGTGGTTATGTGTATCTAAGCATACTATGAGCAAAGTTCTATGAAATCTAGCAAGTAGGCAATATAACATATACCATATTACCTAATATGTCGAGTCTTGCACGTGGAGCGAAGCGTCGTTGTGGATCATTGAGAGCACTGTTCTGGTTATAGTCTGGTTTTAATAAAAACGTTTTTCCCTTATTAAAACCGAGTTCTCTATAACCAATGGCTCTGATACCAATCTGTCACACCCCCAAAATCCACACGCGGAGTTCCACCGCTTGGAGGCATGACATGACCCGGATCAAGCCACCAATCATATCGAACATAATAAGTAACAATAAACGTAAGCGTATATCAACCCACAATATGAAAGGTGTTCAAATAGCATAGTTTAAGTTGCGGAAGCACAGTATGAAATCCAACGTAATTAATAAGTTTTCAACTGTCATAGGTGTTTATCAAAACGACCACGATCCATGTCCACAACGACTGTGCCTCCCGTGCAAGCTCCATGTATACATAAGGTCCTGCAAGGCATGTAACAGAGAGTCAACAACTAGTTGAGCGAGTTCACAGCGGTTTGTTCAGTTATAGTAATCGTATTGTAAATCGTATGTTCGTTTAGTAATTCATGTATCGTATGCATTTGTATCGCAGCCCTCTAGGCATGTGTGCGAAGATTAATGGGAGTTTCCCAAGTATTCTAGACTAGGTATATTTGTATCGCAGCCCACCCGGCATGTGTGCGAAGTTTAGTGTATGGTTCGCAGCCATTCTAGGCATGTGTGCGAAGATTAGTTCTATTATCGCAGCCATTCCCGGCGTGTGTGCGAAGAGAAGTATTTGTATTACTAGTCTAGCAGTATCTATCAATATCTCTTCCTCTCCCGAGGCCCATAGTACGTAATTCCGAAAATAACTTAAGTACAAGAAATCTTCTAAACCCATTCCTGACCCTGGGAACCCATGCCTTGGTAAGAGTGTGAACTCACCTTGGTTTTGGTCGGCAGATACACAGAAAAGTTCAATTAAGCTATATGGTGGTCAACCACGTCCTACCATGGTTACCATACAAGTTAGGTTCGTATTCAAGTAGTGCACGTATATTCTACACGTATTGTACCCAAGTAACGATCATAGCATACACGTATACTCATGGCAGTTCAACAACAGTGCTAGTTCAACAGTACAGTCACGTAAACAACGTCCAAGTATGCGGCCCAAATGGTTGGGCTCGTAACAGTGTGCAAGTCCAACAGTGTGCATGTGTTCGTGGTCTCGAGTCGAGACTAGAGATCTCGAGTCGAGACAGTGCGCTCTCGAGTTGTAGTCCTGGAGTTCTCGAGTCGCAACAAAGGATATCTCGAGTCATACTTTCATCACTCGAGACTAGGCGGTCTCGAGTCGCAACCGGACCCGCAACCATGGTCTCGAGTTGTGCTGTTTGTGTCGGTGTTGTGGTCTCGAGTCGAGACAGTGGGTTCTCGACTCGCAACCTGTGTCGAGACCGGAGATTGTAACAAATTTCCTTAATTACCGACCATTAATTCCGAAATGTTTGCTAACAATTTTTGGCAGTTTCAAATCAGATCAATCAACAGTTTCTATCATGCTTTCAAACGAATCAAAACAGCAAATCATAAATATTTATTAACCCTAATCATGATCTAAGCAAGAACAATCAACCAAGTCATCATACAAAACATACCATCGGATTATTAAGCTAGTAGATTCTGGACTAACATGCATCCTAAATCATGTGCATAGCAGTATCCGAATACACTTTCATGGAAATCGATTTACACACAAACAGTTCTAGATCATCATCATACAAATCCGATTCCTATGAACACTTTCAAACGTACATGTGAGCCGATTATAATGAACATCAATATTAACAGTTTACCTCTCGAAATCCTCATGTAAAGCATACATACCACAACATTATGCAACAAACAATCAATAACCATAACACTAACCGGTTAGAGGTGAGGACAAGGATGGATATGAACACAAAAGCTTCGAGAGGGGGAGGTGTTGCCGTCGGCTTCACGAGAGAGAGGAGGAGAGCGTGTAGGGTTTGTGTGTGTAAAGTGTTTTGCAACAATGAGGAGTATACCCCTACCTCCTAGTGTTATGCGTGTAATTGAAGTGGGACAAACCCATCATTGGGCCGCCCTTAAGGTCTCGAGTTGGGTACATGGTTTGCGAGTGGGGTTGGGCCGAGAGAAAGATGTGCGGTCAAGAACAAAGTGTGCGGCCCTAATTTGATAACATGTAACATAATAAAATTCATAACATTCAACGCAATCACACATATCAACTAGTCACGCAACGTTCATACAAGTTTCAATAAGCACAAAGATAGATTCTGAAATACGAGTTGTCACAGCTTAGACTTTCGAATCCGACCCGTTTGGTCGATCATTAGGATCCGACCAAGCATATATTGTGACCATAGTTGTATAGGGAATAACCTTCCGAGGTTATACCTTATGGTCGGTCACTTAGTTTAATTAGTTGTATGATAGGTATTTTATATGACTTAGGAAAATGACCAAAATGCCCTTTTCATGCATAATTGGATTTTAAGCATATGTAACTTAAGTTTTGTCAGTTAAACTGATTATGCAACATATTTAAACATGTTAGGGCATATAATACTTGTCATAGGGCTAGTTAGGCGTCTCGTACGCGCATTCGCGCGAACGACGCATTAAAGTAGCGTAGGCTACCTTAATGGGTCGTAAGCACTTAGGATAGGTTCCGATTTAGAATGTAGGCTTTGTTAAACCATATCACATGAGTTCCAATACTCATTTGGTTTACGAGACCTCATTCTACCTGATCTTCCGATTTAGGTGTCGATTTATTAACTCAGCGATTTGATTACTAGGTGCTACTTCATTTCCTTGGTTTGCCCGAGCTTTGTTAAGTTCATTTAATCAAGGATACTTTGCACTTCAATGTGAGTACGTAGTTCCACTATTTTACTGTTTTCGATTGTTTTGGGGTGATTTATATGTGTTAAACAATTCCGATGCTTTCAACGACGATTTCAAAAACGAATACTATGGCTTATATTAAACATAACGATTTCGATAATGTGAACGAACTTGTTGGGACGTATTTACATAACGAATGACATTCATTAGCTTTGGTCGAGCCGACCAGTAATAGGTTATGGTACCATAGGATCTGACAAATCTCGTTATCGGACTGCCACCATGGTTATGTATGGGGGTTATGTGGGTAACGACTGAACTTGATGATTGTTAACTTACCCTTTAGTGGTTTGTTAATACGAGTTGAACGATGGACGAGTTACGAAGGTTTGAATGTATTCGTGAGACGACCAAAAGTTAGTTTTCACAATTAAAACGAGAACGATTTTGAACGATTTGAACGATTGGAACGATTTGAACGATTAAACGATGGTCTATAACACAAACGAGTTAAATGAATTGAACGATTGGTTTTTGGTATGCGATTAGATAACGGGACGGGGGTAATGTGATAAAAGCATGGTAGATACGCCGCTGGTACTTCGCATATACAAATGCTTTTATCATATTATATCCCGTAGCGTTATTTAGTTCACTTGGGCGAACGATTTTAAACAATGACACGCAACGATGTTTACTAAAGGATATAAACCATACGAGTTTTATTACGAGAACGATTTACAATTTGGTTTACTTAAACAAATGTTTTGGGTTAAGATTCATGGCAACGAGATTTTATAAACTATAACCAACTTATTTTTGAGCTGGTTATTCATATTGCAATACCAAACTCTTTTTAAAACAAGGTTTTCAATTAATGACTCTTGTAGTCAAATGAGGTATTGCAAATGTAAACGAGCCATGAATCCGACACCCTCACAAAACCTATGTGCTTGCCGGCATTTCTTTGCTGACTTTATTTTTGCATATGTTTCAGGTGGTGTTGAATGATGTTGACTGTGACTAGGATGCATGCTCACTTAGGATCGGACGAGGCCTTAGTGATTTAATAACAATGATAGACAATGTATTTAAGTGTTTGTTCTTTTTCAAGACAATACTTAATGTTTAATATCGAAATAAAACGAAACTTTTGAATCCATGGCTGTGAAACAATAATTCTGTCGCTCCACTCCCTGACGTTTCCGTCGCGGTTTGTTGTTTTACGTGGTCGGGGTGTGACAGAAGAGTTTGTATCAGAGCTCATGGTTATAGGGAATTAGGTTATTATTAATGCTTTGACCTAGACTATAACTTTTCTAGGACCCTAACGCGAGTGTACTTGCGTTTAGATTCTAAAACAATACTGTCACCTATCTTTAGGTGATAACCACAACGAGAACAGAATAAAACCAATCATCTCTTCTTAGATGATTTATTATAAGGTTTTGAACCTTCAAAGTTTTCAAAATCTCGTCAAAGTTTGGGTCTTATAATGTGAACACGTGCAATCTGGAAGGGTGGGTGCCTGTATCCTGAGTTTTCTGTCTTAGGCTAGAGTGTTCATACAAATCCACATAATCGGACCAGTCACTCATACCTGGGAACTCTTCGGATTCGTGTCCACTTATAGGCTAAAGCAGGTTTTCACGATACATTATATTGACCCATTTACTTTGATTAGTCACTGTGTATCATTTGTTTGTTCGAGGTAACGACGAATGATCGTCTTCCTTATGTTTTGTCGATGCTTTCAATACCTCTTTTGCTTATCCAATTGTCTATCTCACTTGTTTCTCATGTTTCCTTGTTCTTTTAGAATATGCCTCCCTGACGAGATGCACAACCTCAAACTGACGCCGAACTCGCAGCTATTATCAGTCAGCAGATCGCTGCTATGATTTCAAACCTATTACTCAGATCAATCAAGCGAACAATAGCGACAATGCTCAGTGTAGTTTCAAAACGTTTAATTCGGCTAAACCACTAAAGTTTTCTGGGTCTCAAGGAGCAACTGCGCTCCTACAATGGTTCGAGAGTCTGGAAAGCACGTTTAGACATGTTTAGTGTCCGAATGAGCGAAAGGTTGAGTTTGCGTCTAGTGTTTTCGAGAAGCGTGCTCTTACATGGTGGAACGGTGTGATGCGAGATAGGGGTGCCGATGTGGCGATGGCACAAACTTGGGAAGAGCTTCGAGCTCTCATGATGATAGAGTTTTGTCCCCGTCATGAAATTAGGGCTTTGGAACGAGAATTCGATGATCTAAAACAAGATGGGGGAGAACACCATGCCTACACGGATCGTTATGAGGAGTTCAGTTTGTTGTGTCCTACTATGGTTACCCCGTTGGAGAAAGCGATTGAGAGATATATCGATGGTTTGCCTGATTCTGTGCAAGACATAGTTATTGGTAGTAACCCTACCACCATGCGTCAGGCTATCGAATTGGCTGCAACTCTGACTGAGTCACAAGTCAGGAAAGTTAAACTGACCCGCAAGGGTGACAAAAAGCAGTCAGCCGACACCGCTCAAGACAAAGACAAGGGTAAGGGTGTAACAACCGTCAAAGATAGTCTCGATATAAAACCGTAACCAAAACCAGAACTGCACGCGATGAAACTTGTATACTCAATCTGAAAAATTTAGCGGGTAAGGAATCTTGGAGTCCGATGAACCAAATCGCATAAAAATAGTCTTATTAGATTCACAATTAAAAACCAAATCAACTAGAATCAAGACCCAAACATACGCGATAAGTATCGGCACGAAAATTGAGGAAAAATGCACGATTGGATGAGAAGGGCGGCCAAGGACACGCGTCACGACACTGCGACACGTGTCAGACCTACGTGGGACACGTGGCAACCGAAGCCAGGCCGACCCTCCCCGCGACTCGCGACAGGGAAGGCTGACCCGTACGCGACACGCGGGGGAAACCCAAATTTGGGTATATAAGCAACAGTGTGGGACTTGAATTCCTGCACCAGTTCGATCGAATTTCGACGAACTTACTTTCTCGTATCTTAGTTTCTCTACACAACACCCCTAAAACCCCGAAACTCTGCTCCTTATTAGGGTAATAACTCTAATCACTGGTATGATATTTTATCCGATCGATTGAAACTATCCGATGGATGTTTAAGTGCTGCTCAAACTCGGGTTATACTTTGTCATTCGTCGTGAATTCGATGGATGTTTAAGTATCGCACTTTGTCATTCATTTGGAGGGTTTCTATCTCGTGATTGTCGTTAAAGTTGAATTGAGTTAATACACTAATACGAGTTCCATTGTATCTAGAAATTACAACTTGTAAGCAGGTAGCTGCTAGAATACTTAATAGCTAAGTAAACTTAATAGTTAAATAAACTTAGCAGTTAAGTTAGCTGAGTAGATTAATTAATCTGTTAATTAAGTTAAGTATGATTAATTAATCAGTTAATCAAGATTAATTAAGTTAATCAAGATTAATTAAGTTAAGCAAGATTAATTAAACTAAATAAGATTAATTAAACAACTAAGTAAGTTATTTAGTTAAATGGATAAGTAAACTTAATAGTTAAGGAAACTTAAGGAAACGTAATGATTAAGGAAGCTTAATGATTAAGGAAACTTAATGGTTAAGGAAACTTAATGGTTAAGGAAACTTAATGGTTAAGGAAACTTCCTAGCTAAGGAATGAATCTACCTTACCTATAAATAGGAAGCTTAGGATTCATTTTCCTTTGTTCATTTCTTCTATTCTTCTCTCTATACGTTGGTGTTCTAACCAATAATCACCAAAGCGATGTTCTGTCCGATCGATTCAGGAACCATCTAACGAATGCCAAAGTGTTGTACTTTGTGAATTTCGTTAAACGGAATCCAAAGTATTATACCTTGTGAGTTCGTTAAATGGATACCAAAGTACTGTCTGAATAAGACTATACTTTGTGAAATTCGTTAAGGTTCGAATCTCATGATCATCGTTAAGTTTGATATGGTTTTACACAAATACGTATTCCATTCTGTTAAACTATATGTTTAACCATCAGAATACTCCCAACTATACGCTTACAATCAAAATGGATGCTTAATCATCGGAAGATCCAAAATAATAATGTATATGCTTAATTATCAGAAGGAGTAGAATCAAGAAGCTTGTTAAATCAATACTGCATGCTTATACTGTGAGTCATTCTCTTTTTATCAAACTGCTTTCCAAAACCTTATTTATTTCAAAGTTATAATTACAGGGATTAAGTTTATGTAATCTTCAATTACTGCCGGTATGTGGGGTTTTGTATACATTACTTATTTCCCGTCACCATTGGACAACGAGTTAGCCAATGGGTGATCTGACCATAGTCACAGAAATGAGTCGAGTGAACCGATTTGGGGTAATTGGTTGATAGAAACATTGTAATCTCCCTTAATACTGTAAATTATAACAATGTGTCGTTTTAAATAAAATGAATGAACTCACTCAGTATTTCCTGCTGACAAAACCTTTTTAAACGCGTTTCAGGTAATTCCAGTAGATCGGAATAAGAGTTGGATACGGCACCAAAAGACTTACAGAAGTGGCTTATTTTATCAATTAAACTAAATCAAGAAATGATGTTCATGCTAAAGCTACCTTTGTAAAACATGGGTTTATCCCCATCTATTTAATAAATAAAAATCCGGTGTTTTCTAAACTCTGATATTTTTCCTAACTCACGGTCCTGATGAAATTTCCGCTGCACTACTTTTTAAAATAACCACCGGTACCACTTGGCTGTTCGCGGCGCCCGATTCCGTCCAGGGTGGGGTCGGGGGTCGTGACAGAAGGTGGTATCAGAGCCACTGATTTAAGCCAATAAGTGTTGTGATAATAATATCTAAGTCTAAATAAAAGAGTTAGGAAGTTGCTATTAACTGGTAGCACACATAATAGCATTTAGACTTGGACTTAAGAAAAGATGCCTTAGTATAAGCTAAGCCACTTGTTTACGCAATTACGTGTTGTAATAATACCTAAAGTTTAAACGGAGAGTTAGGGACTTAATATTATCTGGTAGTACTCAGGATAATATTTAGACTTGAACTTAAGAATTTTGCCTTAATATAAGCTTCAAGATAAATTACTTATATAAGTATAATATGATGGATATTGGTATGCCATAAGAATAGTGATTAGAACATTGCAAGGTACGATAAATAAGCAATAACACTTAATTGCTATTAATTCTTGCTTATTGATATTATTTGATCTAGAATAAGATATGTTATGGAAATACAAATTTCCTTGATTCTGGATAAAAGCCCTAATAAAAGAGGCACTTTTAAAATCTTGAAAAGATACTATTTATGGGAAATAGAAAATTTTCTCCGACAAGACTGGGTATGGTGTAGCTACTCTCCAGCTTGTCTGGATATACTGAGGTTACCCCTCCTGCGCGAACCGGATAAGACGGGGTAAATAATATGTCAAACCAGTGATAAGATTTCCCTAAATAATATCATGACCTGATATCTGACTTGTTTTTGGGAATATGAATATGTTAAATACATTGACCTTATTGAGGGTATGTATATTACAGCATGCGAAATGAATAATTATATAGATATGAATATCTATAAGAAATTCCAAAAGTCAGTTAGGAATAAAGCACAAGCATATGTGTCAATAATAAATCTAGATTTCTTTATCAGGAATCTCTTGCATATATCTTTAATTTCGATATCAAACATTATTTCGTTTGATTATCTACCTCGTAACTCGTGCGACAAAATAATACTGGAAACCCATTAAGTTGGGACACCATCAAAAATATAAGAATATCCAATACGTAACCATAAACTATTAATGCAAGTAAGAAGCATGTAAAGTTGTGCTAATGCACAAGAAAATACATGAAACTTAAATTATATGTCCACAGACGTCGAAGTTTATCACACACGACTTCCAAGGCAAGACCTTTGGAAAATATAAATTGGGCACGATGACACCAATACTAATTCCGTTAGTAAAAGAACTACTAATCAAAAAGAAGCACTTTGCCACGCGATCCTACAAATGACACGAATCTTGCTGAGGTACGTTAAAACAAGATTTCACAACAATCGGTCCATAGTTTAATCAGAATCATAATTATTGGCGCTGCAAAAAGAGTCACATACTTTTACAAATTTCCTATTTCATTTTATTTGACATTCCCTGGTAATGTCACTTAACAACGGTTATCACACGAAATTCCAAATAAAGTTCTTATATTCCTTTCGCTGCAATTCTGACTTCTGCCTATAATGAGTTGACTTTTGCGTTTCCACTTCCCCTAAATGGTCATCATACCATGAGGATTTCTTCCATAGTAGCAAATATTGATCCATTTCATTTCTTGGTAAATCCACACGTTACACATGCATTGTTCATTACGCATATGGTTCGTTTAAATTATGCAGACCACTGGAGGGCATCATTCCAATTTGTTATTTTATCAAAAGTTCAAATATCATTTCGCTATACTCGATCTTTGCATTGTAAACCGCGTTTTTACAAAGCGATGACTCTTTAATATCTAATCGATGAATTTCTTGAAAAACTCGATTTTCTTTTGAATGGTATACATGGTTTTTTTTGTAACCATGTCAGAACTTTCTTGGACTCGTTTCGTTTAAACCAAGTTCAACTGTTTGAACTTGCTTGCAGTACGTATTCAATTCAAGGTCCCATATGATGGATTGCAGCTATCATATTCAAAATAGTCCCAACAAGCACTTCATTTGTTTTGAACCATAACAAGCTTGTTTAGTATTCGACTTCATTAAATTGTTTCTTTGATCACGATCACCTTGTGGTGACGTTTGTCACACCCCGGCCGCGTATAACATGCAACCGCGACGGAAACGCCGGGGAGTGTTGGGACAGAATTAATTGTTTCATAACCATGGAAATCAAAGTTACATTTTATTTATTAAACAAGCGTAATACATTGTCTTAAACAGGAAAATAAAGAGTTCACGACATAAATAAACTAGTCTATCTTCATTTTTAGTCTCTAAGGCACAGGTCCGCCCTAGTGTCACCATTGTCATTCTACACGATAGCTCCTGAAAACACATGTGAAAGTAGGTACGTCAGCATAAAAATGCCTGTGAGATACATAGGTTTTGTGAAAAATGGGATTCATGACTTGAGTTTAAAGAAAACGTTTAATAATAGTCAGTCATGAACCTTGTAAATTGTTTTGCCTTGTAAATCTTTTGGAAAACGATAAAATCAGATGATATGTATAGATAAATGTAAGGTTAAACGAATAACCAAGTAAACTGAGTTGAATGTGATAAGTTGTTTGTAAAGCAATGTCTTGTAAAAAGTATGTTGTTTGTATAAAACGTAATATGTCTAAACTGATTTAGATAACGCTACGATATGTAATATAATACAAACATTTATATATAGGAAGTACCAGCGGCGTATCCACCATGATTGTATCATATTACATACGCCACGTTACTCAAACCATTTACCCAAACCAACCACCATGTAATTTGTTCATGTATAAACCAATTGTCAAGTGTTATTGTGTAAACCATATCGAAATGTCTATGTTCAATGTAAACCACCAAATGTGTATGTCAATGTCAAAATGTTTATGCTTAATGTAGATTATGTAATGTGTACCCAAAATATATCTTGTATGGTGTCACACCCCCAAAATCCACCCGCGGAGTACCACCGCTTGGAGGCGTGGCATGACCAGGATCAAGCCATCAATCATATTGAACATGTAAATAAGTAGTAATCGTTATTCAACAATACGAAAGGTGTTTTCAAAACCAACATAATCAAGTGTAACGGAAGCATAAATGTAAAAACCCAAACATAAGTATTAAGTGTGTAATATCATAAACGTTTAATAAGCATTCCCGATCCATGCTGTGACAACTCGAGTTTCTGACTTTCACTTTCGCATTTAATGCGCATTGACTTTGACTGTCTAGCTGTTTGAATTATGGATTTGTAATTGTACTCGTTGTGTTTTAATGAGACATATCGTCATTGTGCCTATATGTGATTACTTGCTATAATAGAAAATAATATTGGAATTATTATTAGAATTATTATTAAACACTTAGTCTAGATCGAAACATAGTTCGAAGGATTCGAAGGACTCGAAGGACCACGAAACATATCCTTCGAGCACGAAACATATCCTTCGACATCATTCGGCCCGAAGAATCACGAAACATATCCTTCGATATGTTTCGGCCCAGTCTTTCCAATGGGCTTGGCCCATTACTGTGATACGTATATATGGGAATGCATGAAATCAGTAGTTATTTTTTTTTCTAAAAACCCTAGAGCATCTTTACTTGTGACGGCAACCACAAACTTACGGAGACTTCTTGCTGATCAATTCCCTGTTTTCAATATCGGTTAGTGTTTAAGGACGTGATTAATTACTTGTGAGTGCATAACTTAGCATACCGAGCAAACCAAGGTGAGTTCACACTCTTACCAAGGCATGGGGTTCCCGGGGTGTTGGGAATGGGATTGGAAGGTTGATTAGATACCCTATTGACACTATGACTAGACTACCACATCACTATCCTCGGTTGTGAAGGATACCTATAGCTACGAGTAGTCTAGTGGTTAGGAAACGTGGAACACCACCACAGGAAACGTGGAACACCACCACAGGAAACGTGGAACACCACCACAGGAAAACGTGGAACACCACCACAGGAAAACGTGGAACACCACCACAGGAAAACGTGGAACACCACCACAGGAAAACGTGGAACACCACCACAGGAAAACGTGGAACACCACCACAGTAAAATATACAAACGGCCCAGTAGAGCCACCTATTACAAATGAACTTACTATTACGCATTTCCTTTATGTGAACTCGCTCAACTAGTTTGTTGACCATTCTGTTACATGCCTTGCAGATCGCTAGGTACTTGGAGCTTGCACTGGAGAAGCGGGTCGTTGTGGACAAGGATCGTGGCTCTTCCGCTTTACTATTGTGATACTTAAAACTATTGATACTGGTTTATTTACTATGCTTCCGCAACACTTTTGAAACGATTTAATGTTTGAGCACCTTTTGTATTGAATGGGTGGTTTTTCATTTACTTTATTTAATATTAAATGCAAGTTCAATATGATTGGTGGCTTGATCCTGGTCAGTCACGCTCCCAAGCGGGGATACTCCGCAGGTGGATTTTTGGGGGTGTGACAGATTGGTATCAGAGCCATTGGTTATAGAGAACTTGGTTTTAATAAGGGGAAAACGTTTTTATTAAAACCAGACTATAACCAGAACAGTGCTCTCAACGATCCACAACGACGCTTCGCTCCACGTGCAAGACTCAACTTCTTAGGTAATAAGGTTTATGTTTATTGCCTACATGCTAGAATTTGCTTAGAACTTTGCTCGTAGTATGCTTACATTACCTTGCTCACAACTTGTCATAGCATGAGAATACTTATGTGCTTACACTCTTCTGTCATCGCACTATTCGCGAACCTTTCTCACTTATGTTGCCTTTGATGTGAAGATCAATGGCCGCACGAATTACCATGACTCAAGCCCAGCTAGAGGCTCTCGTTGCTGCGGCAGTTGCAGCCGCCCAAGCAGGTAGTATACCCTGCAGTATAGACACTAGGATCTTTAGATCCTACATTAATTCTCGTACCTAACTTTGCCCTATTCGTACACAATAGGTCAACCCGCTCAGCAACAACCTGGGTGCACATTCAAGAATTTCATGGACTGTCGTCCTAGCTCGTTCAGCGGCACGGAGGGGGCAGTTGGACTCCTCCACTGGTTTGAAAAGCTCGAGTCGGTTTTTGAAATGTGTGAATGCCCTGAGGCTCGCAGGGTGAAGTTCGCCACTGGCACACTTGAAGGGATTGCGCTCACTTGGTGGAACGCACAAGTGCAGATCTTAGGGTTGGCAGCTGCTAACGCCACACCCTGGAATGAATTCAAAGAACTGATCAAGAGGGAATACTGCACTAGAGAAGACATTCACAAGTTGGAGGATGAGTTGTACAACTTGAAGATGGTGGGTTCAGAGATTGAAGCTTACACCAAGAGGTCGAACGAGTTGGCTGTGCTATGTCCAACCATGGTAGACCCACCATACAAGCGCATTGAGTTGTATCTCAAGGGGCTTGTACCAGAGATTCAGAGCCACGTTACCTCGGCTAACCTCAACAACATTCAGGAGATCCAGCGTCTCGCTCATCGCATCACCGATCAGGCAGTGGATCAGAACAAACTGCCAAAGCGTATCAGTGCTACTGCTACCGCTACTGCTTCTACTACACTTGCTACTCCCAGTGAAAGTAAAAGAAAATGGGAGGGGGATCCTAGCAAGGGGTCAGCTTCAGTGCAGGCGCAGTCTCAGCAGCGAAAGACGGACAGCTACCAGAGTCCAAGTCAGCACTCCTTTAGCAGCCATAAACAAGGAGGGTATCGAGGAAACCTTCCAAAGTGTAACACCTGCAACAAACATCACAGTGGCCAGTGTAATAAGGTTCGTTGTCAAAGATGCCTCAAGATGGGTCATGAGGCCAACGACTGTAGGAGTCCACGGCCTGCAAATCAGAACCAGCAACTCCCACCGCCAGCTCCACAGAACCAGCAGCAGCAACCACAGCGTGGAAACCGGGGATGTTTCCAGTGTGGGGCAGAAGGACACTACAAACGCGATTGTCCTCAGTTGAACCAGAACCAGAACCACAACAATAACCAGGGCAACGGGAACAACGACAACAACGGGGGAAACAACAATAACAATGGCAACGAGGCAAGAGGTCGAGTTTTCATGTTAGGAGGAGGAGACGCAATGAACGCTAATTGAACTTATGACTTCTTTTTTGGGTTTTTCATTATTATGTTTCCGCTATTCGAACAAAGTTTGGTTTGAACATCAAATGTTTTGGGTTTTATGAATTATTTCAACTACTATATTTTATGATTGATGTGATAAATGGTTTGATATTATTGAACACACCCGCCGTATTTATGGACATTACGAACAGAGTGTGCAAACCCTACCTAGACAAAATGTTCTTGACTCCATCAACGACATTCTGATCTACTCCAAGAGTCAGGAGGAGCACGAGCAGCATCTTCGTCTTATTTTGGAACTCCTTCGGAAGGAACAGTTGTACGCCAAGCTTTCTAAATGCGACTTCTGGCTTCGTAAAGTCCACTTCTTAGGCCACGTAGTGAACAAGGATGGGATACATGTCGATCCATCCAAGGTAGATTCGATCAGAAACTGGCCTGCACCGCGTACACCGACAGAAATACGTCAATTCTTGGGTCTGGCAGGTTACTACAGACGGTTTATTAGAGACTTTTCAAAGATCACGCAACCACTTACGCTACTGACACAGAATGGTGTTACCTATCGCTGGGGAGAGCCCCAGGAGACTGCTTTTCAGCACCTAAAGGAATGACTTTGCAGTGCACCTATCCTCTCATTGCCAGAGGGCACAGACGACTTCGTGGTTTATTGTGATGCATCCATTCGGGGACTGGGATGTGTGTTAATGCAGCGCGACAAGGTTATCGCTTACGCCTCTCGTCAACTCAAGGTTCACGAGCGCAACTACACGACGCACGATTTAGAGCTGGGAGCTGTTGTTTTCGCGCTTAAGATATGGCGACACTACCTGTACGATACCAGGTGCACGATTTACACCGATCACAGGAGTCTCGAGCATATCCTTAAGCAGAAGGGTTTGAATATGCGTCAACGACGATGGGTCGAGTTACTTAACGATTACGAATGCGCTATCAAGTATCATCCAGGCAAAGCCAATGTTGTGGCGGATGCCCTTAGTCGAAAGGACACTTTACCACGGCGCGTGCGAGCGCTACAGCTTACGATTCAGTCTAGCCTTCCTGCTCAGATACGAGCTGCTCAGACAGAAGCCCTGAAGCCCGAAAACGTCAAGGCTGAAGCCTTACGCGGCTCACGACAACAAATGGAACAAAAGGCGGACGGCGCCTACTATGTCACGGGCCGGATTTGGGTCCCTCTCTATGGCGGTTTACGCGAACTCGTAATGGACGAAGCACACAAGTCTCGCTACTCGGTACATCCAGGGTCGGATAAAATGTACCACGACATCAGCACTACATATTGGTGGCCTAGTATGAAGGCCCACATTGCTACGTACGTTGGAAAATGCTTGACCTGTGCGAGAGTCAAGGTCGAATATCAGAAACCAGCTGGCCTACTTCAACAGCCTATGATACCACAGTGGAAATGGGAAGAAATTTCCATGGACTTTGTTACAGGCCTACCGAGATCTCAGCGTGGGAACGACACAATATGGGTGATCGTGGATCGACTCACCAAGTCCGCACACTTCCTGGCTATTAAGGAAACGGATACGTTCTCCACTCTCGCAGATATCTACCTCAAGGAAGTTGTTTCGAGGCACGGGGTGCCCATTTCTATTATTTCGGATCGGGATGCACGATTCACGTCAGAACTACGACATGCGATGCACAAAGCGTTTGGCTCACGTTTAGACATGAGCACAGCATATCACCCTCAGACGGATGGGCAGTCTGAGCGAACTATTCAAGACATGCTTCGAGCGTGTGTTATTGATTTCGGCAACGGCTGGGAAAAGCACCTCCCTTTAGTGGAGTTTTCGTACAATAACAGTTATCACACCAGCATTCAAGCCGCTCCATTCGAGGCATTCTACGGACGTAAATGCCGGTCACCTCTCTGTTGGGCAGAGGTGGGGGATAGTCGAATTACGGGTCCAGAGATTGTAGTGGACGCTATAGAAAAGATTGCACAGATACGACAACGCATGACGGCAGCACGCGACCGTCAGAAAGCCTACGCGGGCAAGCGTAGCAAGCCTTGGAATTTCAGGTCGGGGACCGGGTTTTATTGAAAGTCTCACCCTGGAAGGGTGTGGTTCGATTTAGTAAACGAGGCAAACTCAATCCACGGTATGTTGGACCATTTGAAATCACTGAAGGAATAGGCCCAGTAGCCTACAGACTGAACCTACCAACTGAACTCGGTGCAGTTCACTATGTATTTCACGTGTCGAATCTGAAGAAGTGTCTGTCAGATAAGACCCTCATAGTTCCTTTAAGGAACTGACTATCGACGAGCGGTTGCAGTTCGTCGAGGAACCAGTTGAAATCACGGACCGGGATGCTAAGGTCCTCAAACACGAGAGAATCCCTCTTGTTCGAGTTCGTTGGAACTCCCGACGTGGCCCAGAGTACACCTGGGAACGCGAAGATCAAATGACAGAAAAGTATCCCCAGTTATTCGAAAACCATGCAACCACTACTGAGGCTGAAGCTACGACTACTGAATTTCGGGACGAAATTCCAAATCAACGGGGGGATGATGTGACACCCCAGGGAAAAACCAGTGAATAATACAGCTTACCTAGCTTCCTCAGTGAGTGCGTACCAAATTTCGGGACGAAATTTCTTTCAAGTTGGGGATAATGTGACAACTCGAGTTTCTGACTTTCACTTTCGCATTTAATGCGCATTGACTTTGACTGTCTAGCTGTTTGAATTATGGATTTGTAATTGTACTCGTTGTGTTTTAATGAGACATATCGTCATTGTGCCTATATGTGATTACTTGCTATAATAGAAAATAATATTGGAATTATTATTAGAATTATTATTAAACACTTAGTCTAGATCGAAACATAGTTCGAAGGATTCGAAGGACTCGAAGGACCACGAAACATATCCTTCGAGCACGAAACATATCCTTCGACATCATTCGGCCCGAAGAATCACGAAACATATCCTTCGATATGTTTCGGCCCAGTCTTTCCAATGGGCTTGGCCCATTACTGTGATACGTATATATGGGAATGCATGAAATCAGTAGTTATTTTTTTTTCTAAAAACCCTAGAGCATCTTTACTTGTGACGGCAACCACAAACTTACGGAGACTTCTTGCTGATCAATTCCCTGTTTTCAATATCGGTTAGTGTTTAAGGACGTGATTAATTACTTGTGAGTGCATAACTTAGCATACCGAGCAAACCAAGGTGAGTTCACACTCTTACCAAGGCATGGGGTTCCCGGGGTGTTGGGAATGGGATTGGAAGGTTGATTAGATACCCTATTGACACTATGACTAGACTACCACATCACTATCCTCGGTTGTGAAGGATACCTATAGCTACGAGTAGTCTAGTGGTTAGGAAACGTGGAACACCACCACAGGAAACGTGGAACACCACCACAGGAAACGTGGAACACCACCACAGGAAAACGTGGAACACCACCACAGGAAAACGTGGAACACCACCACAGGAAAACGTGGAACACCACCACAGGAAAACGTGGAACACCACCACAGGAAAACGTGGAACACCACCACAGTAAAATATACAAACGGCCCAGTAGAGCCACCTATTACAAATGAACTTACTATTACGCATTTCCTTTATGTGAACTCGCTCAACTAGTTTGTTGACCATTCTGTTACATGCCTTGCAGATCGCTAGGTACTTGGAGCTTGCACTGGAGAAGCGGGTCGTTGTGGACAAGGATCGTGGCTCTTCCGCTTTACTATTGTGATACTTAAAACTATTGATACTGGTTTATTTACTATGCTTCCGCAACACTTTTGAAACGATTTAATGTTTGAGCACCTTTTGTATTGAATGGGTGGTTTTTCATTTACTTTATTTAATATTAAATGCAAGTTCAATATGATTGGTGGCTTGATCCTGGTCAGTCACGCTCCCAAGCGGGGATACTCCGCAGGTGGATTTTTGGGGGTGTGACACATGCCCACAACGACCTGCTCCTCCCTGTGCAAGCTCCATAAGTACCTAAGGTCCTGCAAGGCATGCAGCAGAGAGTCAACAACTAGTTGAGCGAGTTCACAGTGTACAGTTCAGGATTTGCAACAGTATGAGTAACATTATGTTCGTTCGTTAAGTCATGTCTCGTATTGGTTTCCATCGCGGCCCTCTCGGCATGTATGCGAAGGTTAGGGGAAATATTCCCAAATATCCTAGACTATGTATATTTGTATCACGACCACCCTGGCATGTGAGCGAAGTTTTAGTATGTATAGTTCACGGCCTTCCTAGGCATGTGTGCGAATGATTAGTCATAATATCGCGGCCAAACGCTGGCGTGTGTGCGAAGATCAGTTCAATTGGTATACTAGTCTAGCCGTATCTTATCATTACTCTTCCTCACCCGAGGACCATATCATTAGGTTCTATTAACTAAGTATGTACGAATAAATCATCCAAATCCCATTCCCACCCTGGGAACCCCATGCCTTGGCTGTGTGAACTCACCTTGGTTTGCTCGGCAGATACACAGAAAGTCGGTTAAACTATATAGCGATCAACCACGTCCTAACATGGTTATTATACAAGTCAGGTTCGTATTCAAGTATAGCACGTATGTCCTACACGTATTGTACACAAGTATAAACATGGCATGCACAAGTACTCGTAGCAGTTCAATAGCAATCACGTAACAAGTCCAAGTATCCGGCCCAATCAATTGGGCTCGTAACAGTGACAGTCCAATAGTGTTCAAGTGTTCACGGTCTCGAGTCGAGACTAGAGATCTCGAGTCGAGACAGTGCGGTCTCGAGTTGTGCTGGCCTCCAGGTCTCGAGTCGCAACAAGGAGGTCTCAAGTCATCATGTACTAGTCGAGACTTCACGGTCTCGAGTCGCAACCGGACCCGCAACCGTGGTCTCGGGTTGTGTTGTTTTGTGTCGATAAGGTGGTCTCGAGTCGAGACTAAGGGTTCTCGACTCGCAACCCTGGTCTAGACAAAGTGTAACAGATTTCCTTAATTATTAGGAACAATCATTCCGTAATTTCAGCTAACAAGTTAGGCAGTTTCGAATCAGATCAATCAACAGTTATTCAATCATTCAAACACGTTCATATCACCAAAATCATTATCAATCCAAGAACAGCAGTTCAATATCATAAGGGACATAAAATCGAATCATATGATTAATGGGTTTAAGGACTATCATGCAACCCTAGTAATGATCAAACTCATACATGTGGCAGCCGATATATATATACATACGTGCGGTTCAAAGTCATGCAATCCGATTTATGAAAACATCATCATATACCTCCGATTACTAATATACATCTTGATCTAATCATACACATGTGAGCCGATTTTCAAGACATCAATATTTACAGTTTACATCAACAATCATATATCATCTAGGACATGTGTAATCACATAACATAAATCAACTAATAGTAAAACACTAACCGGATGAAAGTAGAGATAGGTGACCCAAACAAGGGAATATCTTCGAGAGATGGGAGGTGATGGCCGTCGGGTTCCAAAGTAAAACGAGAGAGGAAGAGGAGAAGTTTAGGGTTTGGTGTAACTTGTGTGTTTGTAACAAATGAGAAGCAACCCCACAACATGGGTGCTTGTTTGCGTAAAGGAGGAGTGGGCCGGACCCTCTCTTGGGTTGCCCGTTGATCCGTGTGCAAAGAATAAGGCCCGAATGGGCTTGTGCAATCGTGTGGGAGTTGTGCGGTTTGGGCTCGATTAACACATACACATTCACATATCACATAATCATGCATTCATTCAATTAGTATAGTTCACATAATCACATATAGTTCATACAGTTAACACGTAATACAAACAAGGGTTCAAAATACGAGTTGTCACATATGGTAAGTGAGATGTATCAACTAAACCATATGTAAAATGCACAAAAACAAGGTATTGAAGTAAAACTTGGTTTAAATCAAAGTTATGTTTTGTGGAACAAATGCATGCTATACTGATAGAGACATTTATGCGGTATTGTGAAAATGCATACATCCAAGCCTTGAGACTGTGGTGATAAACCCTTAAACAAATTAATGGTTTATCTAAGTTATGTACATCAAATTCGGTCATTCCTTCCAATCCAAACAAACCCAGGATTTCAGGAACGGGAGTTGTCAATTCCTATGGTACCACTACCTACTAACGAATGGCGTGATCAATGTTAATGAATGTATTGTTCCATGTTAAACAAACCAAATGTCATACCAAAATGTAGGCATGTGATGAATAATTGTACTAAGTACGCACACTGTAACATCTGTGCCTGTAATCATTGTGAACAGTTCAATTATCAATAAAATAATGTTATTTGATCCCAATGTTTGTTTCGTTGTGCTTTACATTTTTCGTGTTTTGACTTTTGTTCAATTTCAAACTCTACATCGCTTTCTAGAGAATTATACGCAAACTGGTGCGAAAACGTACTCAGTTTAATGCGACAAATACTCCGGAACATCAACATATACTCAACATACCTTAAATAACCTTTACATAACTTAGAAATAAGTTTTGAAGGCTTTGGTATGGCAAAAACAAGTTAATTCGCTTACAGGGACTAAACTTGACAAACTGCGAAAGTATGCCAATTTGAACTGTAACGAACATTCCGGAACATGTCCATAAGTTAAACATACCATAAATATCCTTTACATGGCTTAGAAATAGGCTTTGAGGGGTTTGGTATGCTAAAACAAACTTTTGGATCATTTAGGGGCCAAAAATGTCAAAAAGTGCACAAGTTTGCACTTTCGCGCATAACTGACGTTCTGAATACATCCGGACATCCAAAAATTTATGTAAGCATCCTTATATTATGCCTAAGTGTTTGGCATAAGAAAAATCCATTCGTCGCGTCTTTTGGATCGTCTTTCGCGCTTATGCGCACTCCGTCGTAATTAACCGAACATCGCGACCGTACGGCCAAACGAACCGACATCCGACATATTTTTGAGCATATTTTAGGTCCCCTCTACTTTAACTTCATTTTAGAGCTTTGAAATGGGGTTAACGGAGCTTAAACGTGCCAAAAACGCATCAAATACCAAGTTTTAGCGCTGCAGGGACTAAAGTTGTAATTCTGCCAAACTAGGGCCTTACGGACCGTAAGGCAAAACCCATACGGTCCGTAAAGGGTCCCCAGATCAGCAGAATCCACATTTAATGCTGATTGGCTCTTCAGTTTGCGAAAGGTTTGAATGCCTTTTCACCCAATGAAAGGCCAAGTGCCAAATTCAGTGTATTTAACCCCTGGACACATGTACGCACGAGATCAAGGCACGATATTCGATAAAACGATCCTAACGGTTCCACTTTTCCTATAAATACCCCCCCCTTTTAGTGTAAAAATCACAAAATCAGATCTTAGAGCTCTAAGTTGAAACCATTGTTTCATACCTGAGCTATTTGGTCTTGATTAGCACTCGGGGACCCTCCGTAAGTCTTCTTTCGCTCTTTTATTCGCTTTTCGAGTCCGAAAGTCGACGTTTAGTTGACTTTCTGCATTGACCAGCTTATGGTCGATGCGAAGTTCATGGAACTTCATAACGTGAGCGTGATCACGATGGTTATGGTCCGTAGTGACCATACCTACTGATTACCCCGTTATCTAGGCTCAGTGACGAGTCGTAGTTTCGGCCAAAATGCGCCTTCTTGCGTATTTTGTAACCAAACTACTCGTGGGCATCAAAGCCGTTTGTTTTGATGCCAAAACTGTTTTCTAAGCTTAGTTAAGCATGTTCAAACATGCTTAGCTCGTCACTTTTAGTGTAGTGCTTATATAGGGTCGTAAGGTAAGCGATCTAAACCATCGCTTATACTTTCGAACCCGACCCATTTGGTCGATCATTAGGATCCGACCAAACACATTAGGTGACCATAGCTATAACCTTTCGAGGTTATACCTTGTGGTCACGATGTTAGGCGTTCCGAACGCGTTCTACGCGAGCGACGCGTTAGGGTAGCATAAGCTACCTAAACGGGTCGTGATGGACCGTAAGCACTTAGGTTAAGTTTCATTTTAGTATGTAGGCTTTGTTAAACCATATTACATGAGTCTCCATACTCGTTTGGTTTACGAACCCGCGTACTATCCGATCCTTCCGATTTAGGTCCGGTATATTAACATAAGCTACCTAATAGGTGCCGTTGATATTCCGTGATCTCTCGCATTTCCTGATTATTATACAAGGAATTCAAAGCAATCTCAGGTGAGTACATAGAACCCCTCTTTTACTGTTTTCTAAACTGTTTTGGGGTGAAACACATGTGCCTATCTGTTACTTTCATGCTTTCCATGTTTTCACATCGTATATCTGCTATGCTCATTAGTACATTATAGTACATGATTTCATTACATTTTATGCTATGTATGCCCACTGTGTGCATACTTAGTACATTGATTTACATAACACTTTTGCTGCATATGTTTACTCAGCATATGGGCACATCAATTTACATGAACATTTCTGTTACATATGTTTACTCAGCATATGGACACATTGAATTACATAAACATTTCTGTTGCATATGTTTACTCAGCATATGGACACATTGATTTACATAAACATTTCTGTTGCATATGTTTACTCAGCATATGGACACATTGATTTACATGAACATTTCTGCTTCGTATGTTTACTCAGCATACTTAGTACAATTGTTTACATCACATGCCTTCATTTTGTTATGACATTTGGTTTGTTTAACATGGGACAATACATTCATTAACACTAGCTACGCCGTTCGTTAGTAGGTAGTGGTACCATAGGAATTGACAACTCCCATTCCTGAAGTCCTGGGTTGATAGGACTGGAAGGAATGACCGAATTCGATATACATAACTTAGATAAACCTTTAATTTGTTTAAGGGTTTATCGCCGCAGTCTCAAGGCTTGGATGTATGCATAGTTTACAATACCGCATAAATGTTAATATCAATTGAGCATGCATTTTCCGCAGAACATATCGTTGATTTAAACCACGTTTTACTTCAACGACTTGTTTTGTGCATATGGTTTAAGTTGATACATTTCGCTTACCATACATGACACATTTTGGGATTTCACATTACATGGTTTACATTGAACATAAACATTTGACATGGTTTACACAATAACACTTGACATTTGGGTTATACATGAACAATTTACATGGTGGATTGGTTTGGGTAAATGGTTTGAGTAGCGTGGAGTATGTAATATGACGCAAACATGGTGGATACGCCGCTGGTACTTCCTATATATAAATGTTTGTATAATATTACATATCTTGGCGTTATCTAAATCATTTCAGTTTAAACATATAACATTTTATACAAATAACATACTTTCCATATAACATCATCTTACAAAACAACTTATCATATTCAACTCATTTTACTTGGTTACTCGTTTAACCTTGCACTTATCTATATATATCATCCGATGTCATCGTTTTTCAAATGATTTACAAAGCAAGACAAAGTACAAGATTCATGACTGACTGTTATTAAACATTCTTTAAACTCAAGTCATGACTCACATTTTCACAAAACCTATGTATCTCACAGGCATTTTTATGCTGACGTACCTACTTTCACATGTGTTTTCAGGAGCTATTCCATAGGGTGATGATCATGATTCTAGGGCGGACCTGTGCCTTAGAGCCTAAAAAAATGAAGTTAGAACTAGCATAATTATGTTTTGATTTCCGTACTCTCTTTCCAAGACAATGTAACACCCTTGTTTATAAATAAAATGAAACTTGTATGCCATGGTTATGAAACAATTAATTCTGTTAACAACACTCCCCGACGTTTTCCGTCGCGGTTGCATGTTATACGCGGTCGGGGTGTGACAGAAGAGTTGGTATCAGAGCCATTGGTTATAGGGAATTAGGTTATTAGTAATGCTTTGACCTAGACTATAACTTTAGGACCCTAACACAAGTTATCTTGTGTTTAGAGTTTAAAACATGCACATCACCTATCCTTAGGTGATAACCACAACGGGAACTTCGGTTCCGCATTCGCTTTGAAAATTAATCATCTGTTCTAGGATGATTGATTACTAGGTTTTGAACCCTCTATTATAAGGTTTTGAACCCCTTTGGATTTTCAAAAATCCCGTCAAAGTGTTGGGTTAATAGTGTGAACACGTGCGAACTGGAAGGGTGAATGCCTGTACCCTGAGTTTTCTGTCTAAGGCTAGAGTGTTCGTACAAATCCACATAATCGGACCAGTCACTCTTACCTGGGAACTCTTGGGGTGAGTGTTCACTTATAGGCGAGCATGTCTTCGCGATACACTAATCCTGACCCATTTACTTTGACTAGACATTTCATATCGCTTGTTTGCTTTGCGATGCATAACCGCCATCTTTGCTTTTATTGATTCTGTTTCATCTCATTCTCTACACCCAATCATCTCACTCGTTTCCTTTCATGTTTTCCTCTTCCAGAATGCCTCCTCGACGCGACAACCAGATAGCTACTGCCGAGCTGGCGGAGATTATTGCGCAGCAGATGGCTGCTCAATTTCCGAATCTCTTTGCTCAATGGAACCAGGCCAACAACAACAATGGTACATGCAAATACAAGGATTTTAGCTCGGCTAAGCCACTCAAGTTTAGTGGTTCTGAGGGAGCAACTGGGCTTCTTCAGTGGTTCGAGAGCATCGAGAACACTTTCCGTCATGTGCAGTGTCCTGACAATCGCAAAGTCGAGTTTTCTTCAAGCGTGTTTCAGAAGAGGGCTCTTACATGGTGGAATGGGGTTATGAGAGATCAAGGTGCAGAAGTTGCTCTAGCTCAAACATGGGCTGAACTGAGAGCTCTTATGATGAGGGAGTTTTGTCCTCGTCATGAGCAACGAGCGTTGGAGAAAGAATTTGATGTGTTGAAGCAAGATAGTGGCGAGCACAGGGCTTATACAGATAGGTTTGAGGAGCTGAGTCTTCTTTGCCCGACTATGGTTACCCCACTCGATAAGGCCATCGAAAGATACATCGACGGCCTAACTGACTCAGTACAAGATATCCTTACTGGTAGCAACCCTACCACACTCCGTCAGGCAATCGAGTTATCGGCGACGTTAACTGAGTCGCAGATCCGAAAGAATAAACTACACAGGAAGGGTGACAAGGGCAAGAAGCAGTCGGCAGACAAGGAGGACAGTAAGAAAGGTCAGAACAAGAAGGGAAAGGACTCTGGTTCCTCAAGGGGGTCAAGGAAGCGTAAGGCTTCCCAAAATTTTGCTGTGACTGCCCAAGCTAACCAGGCAGCTCCCAACCAGCCTCAAGCAAAGAAGCCATATTCAGGAAGTGCACCTTTGTGCAATCAATGCAACAGTCACCATCAGCCGCAATACCAGTGCCGTTTCTGTACTAACTGTGGGAAGTCAGGTCATCTTGCAAATGTTTGTCGGTTTGCTCAGAATCACGCAGTCCAGAACCCTTCTCAACAGGTTGCTCAGCAACAGGGTCAGGCTGCATGACCAAACTACCCACCAGGTGCATGTTATAATTGTGGGGATCTGACCCACTACAGAAATCGGTGTCCAAGACTAGTCAACCAGAACCAGAATACAAATCAGAATCCGGCACCGGCTCGAGGCCGAGTCTTTAACATGAATGCACAAGAAGCACAAGCAGACAACGAGGTGGTGAACGGTACGTTCTTTATTAATAATCAGCCAGCATCTGTTCTTTTTGATTCGGGTGCCGACAAGAGCTTTGTGTCATTGTCTTTTGAGACAATGCTTCGCGTGTCTAGAACGAAACTAGGTAAACCTTTGACAGTAGAGGTTGCCAGTGGTGAACCCATTGTTCTTAATTCTGTTCTACGCAACTGCCAGTTAAACCTTAACGACCATATTTTCCCTATCGACCTCACGCCAATGCAACTTGGAAGCTTCGACGTTATTGTGGGAATGGATTGGTTATCTAAGCATCACGCAGAGATAGTTTGTTCTGAAAAGATTGTTCGTATACCGCTGTCGACAGGCGAGATCCTGCAGGTTCGTGGTGAGAAGCCTGTCGGTGGACTCAAACTCATGTCCTGTTTTAAAGCACGGAAGTATCTGCGAAAGCACTATGTGGCTTTCTTAGCACATGTTACAGCAGATAAAGGCAAGGGTAAGTCTATTTCAGATATTCCTGTCGTTCGGGATTATTCCGAAGTATTCCCTGAAGACTTACCTGGCCTACCTCCAGCACGCCAAGTCGAGTTCCGTATTGACCTCGTACCTGGTGCAAATCCCGTTGCCAGAGCTCCATATCGTCTTGCACCGTCCGAGATGCAAGAGTTGTCTAAACAGCTGCAGGAACTCTCCGACAAAGATTTTATCCGTCCTAGCTTTTCACCTTGGGGTGCTCCCGTTCTTTTTGTAAAGAAGAAGGATGGATCTTTTAGGATGTGTATCGATTATCGTGAGCTTAATAAGCTTACCATCAAGAATCGATATCCCCTACCTCGCATTGATGATCTCTTTGATCAATTGCAAGGCGCTTCTTATTTTTCAAAGATTGATCTTCGATCTGGATATCATCAGCTTCGTGTACATGAAGAAGACATTCCCAAGACAGCGTTCCGTACTCGTTATGGACATTATGAGTTCACAGTCATGCCATTCGGTTTGACTAATGCTCCTGCTGTTTTCATGGACTTAATGAATAGGGTCTGCAAACCTTACTTGGATAAGTTCATCATCGTTTTCATTGATGACATTTTGATATATTCTAAGACGCGAGCTGATCATGAACAACATCTTCGTCTTACTTTGGAACTCCTAAAGAAAGAGCAACTTTTCGCCAAATTCTCCAAGTGTGAATTCTGGCTTAAAGAAGTTCAATTTTTAGGACATATTGTCAACGAACAAGGTATTCATGTAGATCCCTCCAAGATCAGTGCGATTAAGGATTGGGATACACCTACTACTCCTACTGAAGTTCGTTCTTTTCTTGGTCTAGCGGGTTATTACCGCCGCTTCATTGAGAACTTCTCGAAGATTGCAGTTCCTCTAACTGCCCTAACTCAGAAGAACAAGCCATTTGATTGGGGAGTCAAACAAGAGGAAGCGTTTCAGACTTTGAAACAAAAGCTTTGCGACGCGCCTGTCCTAACATTGCCCGAGGGCAATGATGATTTCGTCGTTTATTGCGACGCATCTAAATTAGGTCTTGGATGCGTCTTGATGCAAAGAAACAAAGTCATAGCATACGCATCTAGGCAGTTGAAGATACATGAGAAAAACTACACCACTCATGATCTTGAGTTGGGTGCAGTTGTCTTCGCTCTTAAAATCTGGAGACACTACTTGTATGGCACAAAATGTGTGGTTTTCACAGACCACAAAAGTCTTCAACATATCTTCAACCAGAAAGAACTCAACATGAGGCAACGACGTTGGGTTGAACTTCTAAACGACTACGACTGCGAGATTCGCTACCATCCTGGTAAGGCAAATGTCGTAGCCGATGCTTTAAGTCGCAAGGAACGTACTAAGCTTCATTGTGTACGTGTCCAATCTGTTATTCAAACCGATATCCAAGCTCGTATATCTCAGGCTCAACAAGCTTGTGTTTCGCAAGGTTTGATGGATAAGGAGTTTCCTTATCACATAACTCCTGCTCTTGAACTGAAGGACAATGGATCGTACTATTTCATGGACCGTTTGTGGGTCCCAAGCCAAGATGATCTTCGTACCTTGCTTATGGATGAAGCCCATAAGTCTCGTTATTCTATTCATCCTGGCTCAGATAAGATGTATAAGGATCTTCGTATTCAGTATTGGTGGCCTGGTATGAAGAAAGACATTGCCTTATACGTATCCAAATGCCTTACTTGTCTTAAGGTTAAGGCTGAACATCAGCGTCCTTCTGGTTTATTGGAACAACCAGAGATCCCAGTTTGGAAATGGGAAAACATTACGATGGATCTCATTACTAAACTCCCACGCACAAAGAAAGGTCACGATGCCATCTGGGTAGTCGTTGATCGTCTTACCAAGTCAGCACATTTCTTGCCAATCCGTGAGGATTATTCAGCTGACAGACTTGCTCAAATCTACGTGGATGAAATCGTAGCTCGACATGGTGTTCCCTTGAACATCATTTCTGACAGAGATGCTCGTTTCACTTCTCATTTTTGGAGAACCATGCAATCTGCTATGGGGTCCCAACTTAATTTGAGCACAGCTTATCATCCGCAAACGGATGGTCAATCTGAAAGAACAATCCAGACACTAGAGGATATGCTTAGAGCTTGTGTGATCGACTTTGGTGGTAGTTGGGATTCACATCTTCCATTGATTGAATTCTCCTACAACAACAGTTATCACTCCAGCATCAACATGGCTCCTTTCGAGGCTCTCTATGGTCGAAAATGTCGTTCACCAGTCTGCTGGAATGAGATTGGCGAGGCTCAGCTTACTGGACCTGCCCTCATTTTAGAGACAACAGAAAAGGTAAAGAAAGTTCGTGATAACCTTCAGACAGCTAGAAACCGTCCGAAGAGTTACGCGGACCTAAAACGCAAACCCTTGGATTTTCAAGTCGGTGATCGTGTATTACTTAAGGTCTCACTTTGGAAAGGTGTGATCAGATTTGGAAAGAAAGGAAAACTTGCACCTAGATACGTTGGACCATTCAGGATCGTCAAAAGAATCGGTAAGGTAGCCTACAGACTTGAGTTACCTCCTGAACTTGGAAATGTTCATCCAACCTTTCACGTGTCCAATCTCAAGAGGTGTTTAGCCGATGAGAACCTCCACATACCGCTTGATGAAATTCGTGTTGATGAAACATTGAAATTTGTTGAGAAACCGGTAGAAATCATGGAACGTGAAGTCAAGTGGCTCAAGCGCAAGCGCATTCCTTTGGTCAAGGTTCGTTGGGAATCTAAACGTGGACCCGAGTTTACTTGGGAACGTGAAGATCAAATGAAGGCAAAGTATCCTCATCTTTTTCCACGAGTTTCCTCTAAATAAATTTCGGGACGAAATTTCCACAAGTAGGGGAGACTGTAACATCTGTGCCTGTAATCATTGTGAACAGTTCAATTATCAATAAAATAATGTTATTTGATCCCAATGTTTGTTTCGTTGTGCTTTACATTTTTCGTGTTTTGACTTTTGTTCAATTTCAAACTCTACATCGCTTTCTAGAGAATTATACGCAAACTGGTGCGAAAACGTACTCAGTTTAATGCGACAAATACTCCGGAACATCAACATATACTCAACATACCTTAAATAACCTTTACATAACTTAGAAATAAGTTTTGAAGGCTTTGGTATGGCAAAAACAAGTTAATTCGCTTACAGGGACTAAACTTGACAAACTGCGAAAGTATGCCAATTTGAACTGTAACGAACATTCCGGAACATGTCCATAAGTTAAACATACCATAAATATCCTTTACATGGCTTAGAAATAGGGTTTGAGGGGTTTGGTATGCTAAAACAAACTTTTGGATCATTCAGGGGCCAAAAATGTCAAAAAGTGCACAAGTTTGCACTTTCGCGCATAACTGACGTTCTGAATACATCCGGACATCCAAAAATTTATGTAAGCATCCTTATATTATGCCTAAGTGTTTGGCATAAGAAAAATCCATTCGTCGCGTCTTTTGGATCGTCTTTCGCGCTTATGCGCACTCCGTCTTAATTAACCGAACATCGCGACCGTACGGCCAAACGAACCGACATCCGACATATTTTTGAGCATATTTTAGGTCCCCTATACTTTAACTTCATTTTAGAGCTTTGAAATGGGGTTAACGGAGCTTAAACGTGCCAAAAACGCATCAAATACCAAGTTTTAGCGCTGCAGGGACTAAAGTTGTAATTCTGCCAAACTAGGGCCTTACGGACCGTAAGGCAAAACCCATACGGTCCGTAAAGGGTCCCCAGATCAGCAGAATCCACATTTAATGCTGATTGGCTCTTCAGTTTGCGAAAGGTTCGAATGCCTTTTCACCCAATGAAAGGCCAAGGGCCAAATTCAGTGTATTTAACCCCTGGACACATGTACGCACGAGATCAAGGCACGATATTCGATAAAACGATCCTAACGGTTCCACTTTTCCTATAAATACCCCCCCCCTTTTAGTGTAAAAATCACAAAATCAGATCTTAGAGCTCTAAGTTGAAACCATTGTTTCATACCTGAGCTATTTGGTCTTGATTAGCACTCGGGGACCCTCCGTAAGTCTTCTTTCGCTCTTTTATTCGCTTTTCGAGTCCGAAAGTCGACGTTTAGTTGACTTTCTGCATTGACCAGCTTATGGTCGATGCGAAGTTCATGGAACTTCATAACGTGAGCGTGATCACGATGGTTATGGTCCGTAGTGACCATACCTACTGATTACCCCGTTATCTAGGCTCAGTGACGAGTCGTAGTTTCGGCCAAAATGCGCATTCTTGCGTATTTTGTAACCAAACTACTCGTGGGCATCAAAGCCGTTTGTTTTGACGCCAAAACTGTTTTCTAAGCTTAGTTAAGCATGTTCAAACATGCTTAGCTCGTCACTTTTAGTGTAGTGCTTATATAGGGTCGTAAGGTAAGCGATCTAAACCATCGCTTATACTTTCGAACCCGACCCATTTGGTCGATCATTAGGATCCGACCAAACACATTAGGTGACCATAGCTATAACCTTTCGAGGTTATACCTTGTGGTCACGATGTTAGGCGTTCCGAACGCGTTCTACGCGAGCGACGCGTTAGGGTAGCATAAGCTACCTAAACGGGTCGTGATGGACCGTAAGCACTTAGGTTAAGTTTCATTTTAGTATGTAGGCTTTGTTAAACCATATTACATGAGTCTCCATACTCGTTTGGTTTACGAACCCGCGTACTATCCGATCCTTCCGATTTAGGTCCGGTATATTAACATAAGCTACCTAATAGGTGCCGTTGATATTCCGTGATCTCTCGCATTTCCTGATTATTATACAAGGAATTCAAAGCAATCTCAGGTGAGTACATAGAACCCCTCTTTTACTGTTTTCTAAACTATTTTGGGCTGAAACACATGTGCCTATCTGTTACTTTCATGCTTTCCATGTTTTCACATCGTATATCTGCTATGCTCATTAGTACATTATAGTACATGATTTCATTACATTTTATGCTATGTATGCCCACTGTGTGCATACTTAGTACATTGATTTACATAACACTTTTGCTGCATATGTTTACTCAGCATATGGGCACATCAATTTACATGAACATTTCTGTTACATATGTTTACTCAGCATATGGACACATTGAATTACATAAACATTTCTGTTGCATATGTTTACTCAGCATATGGACACATTGATTTACATAAACATTTCTGTTGCATATGTTTACTCAGCATATGGACACATTGATTTACATGAACATTTCTGCTTCGTATGTTTACTCAGCATACTTAGTACAATTGTTTACATCACATGCCTTCATTTTGTTATGACATTTGGTTTGTTTAACATGGGACAATACATTCATTAACACTAGCTACGCCGTTCGTTAGTAGGTAGTGGTACCATAGGAATTGACAACTCCCATTCCTGAAGTCCTGGGTTGATAGGACTGGAAGGAATGACCGAATTCGATATACATAACTTAGATAAACCTTTAATTTGTTTAAGGGTTTATCGCCGCAGTCTCAAGGCTTGGATGTATGCATAGTTTACAATACCACATAAATGTTAATATCAATTGAGCATGCATTTTCCGCAGAACATATCGTTGATTTAAACCACGTTTTACTTCAACGACTTGTTTTGTGCATATGGTTTAAGTTGATACATTTCGCTTACCATACATGACACATTTTGGGATTTCACATTACATGGTTTACATTGAACATAAACATTTGACATGGTTTACACAATAACACTTGACATTTGGGTTATACATGAACAATTTACATGGTGGATTGGTTTGGGTAAATGGTTTGAGTAGCGTGGAGTATGTAATATGACGCAAACATGGTGGATACGCCGCTGGTACTTCCTATATATAAATGTTTGTATAATATTACATATCTTGGCGTTATCTAAATCATTTCAGTTTAAACATATAACATTTTATACAAATAACATACTTTCCATATAACATCATCTTACAAAACAACTTATCATATTCAACTCATTTTACTTGGTTACTCGTTTAACCTTGCACTTATCTATATATATCATCTGATGTCATCGTTTTTCAAATGATTTACAAAGCAAGACAAAGTACAAGATTCATGACTGACTGTTATTAAACATTCTTTAAACTCAAGTCATGACTCACATTTTCACAAAACCTATGTATCTCACAGGCATTTTTATGCTGACGTACCTACTTTCACATGTGTTTTCAGGAGCTATTCCATAGGGCGATGATCATGATTCTAGGGCGGACCTGTGCCTTAGAGCCTAAAAAAATGAAGTTAGAACTAGCATAATTATGTTTTGATTTCCGTACTCTCTTTCCAAGACAATGTAACACCGTTGTTTATAAATAAAATGAAACTTGTATGCCATGGTTATGAAACAATTAATTCTGTTAACAACACTCCCCGACGTTTTCCGCCGCGGTTGCATGTTATACGCGGTCGGGGTGTGACACACACAATAGGCATACATAGCATAAAAGTCATGTGAATCAATGTACTAGTATGCTCAGTCAACATACATAGCAGAAATGTAATGTAAAACAATGTACTAAGTACGCACACAATGGGCATACATAGCATGAAGTGTAATGTAAAACAATGTACTAAGTACGCACACAATAGGCATACATAGCATGAAGTGTAATGTAAAACAATGTACTAAGTACGCACACAATGGGCATACATAGCATGAAATGTAATGAAATCATGTACTATAATGTACTAACGAACATAGCAGGTATACGGTGTGAAAACATGGAAAGCATGAAAGTAACAAGTAGGCACATGTGTTTCACCCCAAAATGTTTGGAAAACAGTAAAAGAGGGGTTCAATGTACTCACCTGAGATTGCTTTGAATTCCTTGTGTAATAATCACACAATGCTAGAGATCACGGGATATCAAACGACACCTAATAGGTAGCTATATTAATATATCGGACCAAAATCGGAAGGACCGGATAGTATGCGGGTTCGTAAACCAAACGAGTATGGAGACTCGTGAAATATGGTTTAACAAAGCCTACATACTAAAATGAAACCTAACCTAAGTGCTTACGATCCATTACGACCCGTTTAGGTAGTTTATGCTACCTTAACGCGTCGTTCGCGTAGAACGCGTTTGGAACACCTAACATCGTGGCCATAAGGTATAACCTCAGAAGGTTATAGCTATGGTCACCTAATGTGTTTGGTCGGATCCTAATGATCGACCAAATGGGTCGGGTTCGAAAGTATAAGCGATGGTTTAGATCACTTACCTTACGACCCTATATAAGCACTAAACTAAAAGTGACGAGCTAAGCATGTTAGAACATGCTTAACTAAGTTTAGAAAACAGGTTTGGCATCAATACAAACGGCTTTGATGCTCACGAGTAGTTTGGTTACAAAATACGTAAGAATGCGCATTTTGGCCGAAACTACGGCTTGTCACTGAGCCTAGATAACGTGGTAATCAGTAGGTATAGTCGCCATGGACTATAACCATCGTAATCACGCTCACGTTATGAAGTTCCATGAACTTCGTGTTGACCATGGCTGGTCACACAGAAAGTCAAACAAAAATTTGACTTTCGGACTCGAAAAGCGAATAAAAGAACGAAAGAACACTTATGAAGGATCCCCGAAAGCTAATCTCGATCCAGGAGCTCAGGTATAAAGCAAAGGCCTCAACTTAGAGCTTTAGATCAGATTTTGTGAGATTTTAACCAAAAGGGGGGGGGGGTATTTATAGGAAAAGTAAAGCCTTTAGGATCGTTTCTTGAATATCGTGCCACGATCCAAGCTGTACACTTGTCAAGATGTTGTGGTGGCTTAATGTGACCTTAACCCCAAAGATGGTGAAAGGGCATTGCCCTTTGGAGTGTTTGAAAGGCCAATTTTTGCAAGAAAACAAAGTTTCTGCAACTGAAGGGGCCATGCGGCCCGCATCAGCAGACAAGCAAAACCCAGGCGGGCCGCCTGGCTATGTCTGATCTGCACAACTTGCAGAATTTACAGTTTAGGTCCCTGTTGCATGTTTAAGCCATTTCCGACACTTCTAAGGCCCGTAAAGCCAACTTTAAGGCCCTAAAATGATGCCTAAACATTGTGGACATGAAACATGCTCAGAAATATGTCGGATGTTGGTTCGTTTGGCCGTACGATCGTGATGTTCGGTTAATTACGACGGAATGCGCATAAGCGCGAAAAATGATCCAAATGACGCGACGAATGGATTTTTCTCATGCCAAACACTAAGGCATAATATAAGGATGCTTACATAAATTTTTGGATGTTAGGATGTATTCAGAACGTAAGTTATGTGCGAAAGTGCAAACTTGTGCACTTTTTGACACTTTTAGCCCCTGAATGATCCAAAAGTTTGTTTTAGCATACCAAACCCCTCAAAGCCTATTTCTAAGCTATGTAAAGGATATTTTTGGTATGTTTGACTTATGGACATGTTCCGGAATGTTTGTTACAGTTCAAATTGGCATACTTTCGCAGTTTGTCAAGTTTAGTCCCTGTAAGCGAATTAACTTGTTTTTGCCATACCAAGGCCTTCAAAACTTATTTCTAAGTTATGTAAAGGTTATTTAAGGTATGTTGAGTATATGTTGATGTTCCGAAGTATTTGTCACATTAAACTGAGTACGTTTACGCACCAGTTTGCGTATAATTCTCTAGAAAGCGATGTAGAGTTTCAAATTGAACAAAAGTCAAAACATGAAAAATGTAAAACACAACCAAACAAACATTGGGATCAAATAACATTGTTTTATTGATAATTGAACTGTTCATAATGATTTTGAGCACAAATGTTACAACGTTTTCCCAAATTGAAGCTTGCGCTAATCTTGTTGCTCACACCATGCTTCAGATTTAATTATTTATTGTGTATTGATATGAAAACCGCTTGTTCGATCTATGTATTATCAGTCTTAATGCAATTATGTGTTAAGATAATGGTACCCAGTTCGTGTTAAATATTCCGGTGTACCTCTTAACGGTTCTTTCATCATCGAGCAAACATTTCATGATATTCATTGCCTTTCCTCTTCGCTCAAAAATATTGTTTATTCGTTCTATTTTGAGTTATAAATCCTATGAAAATTATTTGAAACAAATATTCAGATTTACTTTGTGAACCCTTCGCTTAATTTCAAAACACGGTGATACTTGTTTGATCACTTCTGTTGTTGCCTTGTTTCAATCACTACGACACCTTGTGGTGTTGGTATGAACTTGCAAATTGTGCTAAATTACTATCAGTCGTTTCATGCGGAACTATTTATACTTTCTGTTTGCATACATTATATACGGATTTAATTTGTACTAAATCCGCTCTGTTGGTTTATCCTATAAAAAGCAATCTTAACACAATCGTGTGCTAAGATAATGATACACAAATTCATATCACATTTCAGTGTATCTCTTAATGATTCTTACATCATCAATTGAGCGTTTCGTAATCTTTATTGCTTTATCATCTTTGATTGAAAAACATTATTCAATTGTTTCATTTTCAATCGAAAATCCTACTAGATTCTTTGAATCAAACATTCGGATTTACTTCGTTGAACTTTCAATTGATTTCATTCAGTCACTGCTATTATTTCAATCACTACGACACCTTGGGGTGACGTTTTCTTTAATTTGAAACTTGAGCTAATCTTCTTTTCACACCTGATGTACGGATTTATTTATTTATTTATTTTCTGTTGGTTCATTATCTTAAACAGTCTTAATACAATTATGTATTAAGATAAGAGTACACAAATTCATATCATATTCCGGTGTATCTCTAAAGTTTCTTTCATCATTGATCGAAAATTCTATGATATTCATTTGATCTTATCATCATCAATTAAAAATCCTATTCGAAATGAATATCCAAAATTTTACTTCAAAAAGCTCTCAGTTGATTATAAAAACGGTGAAATTGTTCGGTCACCGCAATTATTGAATCATTTCAATCATTACGACACCTTGCGATGTCAGTATAAACTTGTAGCTTGGGCTAATCACATCATACGAATCCTTCAAAACCACGTATATCTTTCCTTCGATTCATCATTCAAAAGTAGTCATAATACACTAAACTCTATTGTATATTGGTGTATCCTTATAATCCAATAAATGTCAATCCATTGATTTTTCATATCATAATTCGATAATTGACAAATTATTTTCGTGCGTCTATTTCATTTTGAGCTTGTTGATTCTGAAGCTTCCTCAATTGACAATCAAAGAAAGTTTTCTTTTGACGATAAATTCTCTTAGTCATTCACGACTCGTAAACAGTCGATTTAGACCTCTATTGATCATAACTCCCTTCTTGCTTGAACCTAGTCATTATATCATTTCATCTTATTCATTTGACATCGATTTCTTGAATTAATGCAGTTGAATCATTGAATCCTATTTATTGTACAACTCATATTCACAAAATTTGAACATATTCTGATTCAAGTACAGTGTCATTTACCTTAATCCTATTATTTAACATGTGACATAACTCGGAAATGATAACGTAACCCAAATCTTGAGGACGAGATTTAAAACAAGGTGGGGAGGATGTAACAACTCTCAAAGATAGTCTCGATACCAAACCGTAATCAAAACCAGAACTGCACGTGATGAAACTTGTATACTCAATCTGAAAAATTTAGCGGGTAAGGAATCTTGGAGTCCGATGAACCAAATCGCATAAAAATAGTCTTATTAGATTCACAATTAAAAACCAAATCAACTGGAATCAAGACCTAAACATACGCGATAAGTATCGGCACGAAAATCGAGGAAAACGCATGATTGGACGAGAAGGGCGGCCAAGGACACGCGTCACGACACTGCGACACGTGTCAGACCTACGTGGGACACGTGGCAACCGAAGCCAGGCCAACCCTCCCCGCGACTTGCGACAGGGGAGCCTGACCCGTACGCGACACGCGGGGGAAACCCAAATTTGGGTA
Source organism: Helianthus annuus (assembly GCF_002127325.2). NCBI lineage: Eukaryota > Viridiplantae > Streptophyta > Magnoliopsida > Asterales > Asteraceae > Helianthus > Helianthus annuus. Next base: position 90,961,357 of record NC_035434.2, read on the forward strand.
TATAAGCAGCAGTGTGGGACTTGAATTCCTGCACCAGTTCGATTGAATTTCGACGAACTTACTTTCTCGTATCTCCGTTTCTTTACACAACACCCCTAAAACCCCGAAACTCTGCTCGTTATTAGGGTAATAACTCTAATCACTAGTACGATATTTTATCCGATCGATTGAAACTATCCGATGGATGTTTAAGTGCTGCTCAAACTCAGGTTATACTTTGTCATTCGTCGTGAATTCGATGGATGTTTAAGTATCGCACTTTGTCATTCATTGTGAGGGTTTCTATCTCGTGATTATCGTTAAAGTTGAATTGAGTTAATACACTAATACGAGTTCCATTGTATCTAGAAATTAGAACTCGTAAGCAGGTAGCTGCTAGAATACTTAATAGCTAAGTAAACTTAATAGTTAAATAAACTTAGCAGTTAAGTTAGCTGAGTAGATTAATTAATCTGTTAATTAAGTTAAGTATGATTAATTAATCAGTTAATCAAGATTAATTAAGTTAATCAAGATTAATTAAGTTAAGCAAGATTAATTAAACTAAATAAGATTAATTAAACAGCTAAGTAGGTTATTTAGTTAAATGGATAAATAAACTTAATAGTTAAGGAAACTTAAGGAAACTTAATGATTAAGGAAACTTAATGATTAAGGAAACATAATGGTTAAGGAAACTTAATGATTAAGGAAACTTAATGGTTAAGGAAACTTAATGGTTAAGGAAACTTCCTAGCTAAGGAATGAATCTACCTTACCTATAAATAGGAAGCTTAGGATTCATTTTCCTTTGTTCATTTCTTCTATTCTTCTCTCTATACGTTGGTGTTCTAACCAATAATCACCAAAGCGATGTTCTGTCCGATCGATTCAGGAACCATCTAACGAATGCCAAAGTGTTGTACTTTGTGAATTTCGTTAAACGGAATCCAAAGTATTATACCTTGTGAGTTCATTAAATGGATACCAAAGTACTGTCTGAATAAGACTATACTTTCTGAAATTCGTTAAGGTTCGAATCTCATGATCATCGTTAAGTTTGATATGGTTTTACACAAATACGTATTCCATTCTGTTAAACTATATGTTTAACCATCAGAATACTCCCAACTATACGCTTACAATCAAAATGGATGCTTAATCATCAGAAGATCCAAAATAATAAAGTATATGCTTAATTATCAGAAAGAGTAGAATCAAGAAGCTTATTAAATCAATACTGCATGCTTATACTGTGAGTCATTCTCTTTTTATCAAACTGCTTTCCAAAACCATATTTATTTCAAAGTTATAATTACAGGGATTAAGTTTATGTAATCTTCAATTACTGCCGGTATGTGGGGTTTTGTATACATTACTTATTTCCTGTCACCATTGGACAACGAGTTAGCCAATGGGTGATCTGACCATAGTCACAGAAACTAGTCGAGTGACAAATACCGATTTGGGGAAATTGGTTGATAGAAACATTGTAATCTCCCTTAATACTGTAAATTATAACAATGTGTCGTTTTAAATAAAATGAATGAACTCACTCAGTATTTCCTGCTGACAAAACCTTTTTAAAACGCGTTTCATGTAATTCCAGTAGATCGGAATAAGAGTTGGATACGGCACCAAAAGACTTACAGAAGTGGCTTATTTTATCAATTAAACTAAATCAAGAAATGATGTTCATGCTAAAGCTACCTTTGTAAAACATGGGTTTATCCCCATCTATTTAATAAATAAAAATCCGGTGTTTTCTAACTCACGGTCCTGATGAAATTTCCGCTGCACTACTTTTTAAAATAACCACCGGTACCACCTGGCTGTTCGCGGCGCCCGATTCCGTCAAGGGTGGGGTCGGGGGTCGTGACAAAGGGTAAGAAGAAAGGCGAGTCATCAAGGAGGTCGAGGAAGCGCAAGGCTTCCCAAAATTTTGTTGTTACCAATCAGAACGCTCAGAACCTACCAGCACAACCTCCTGCCAAGAAACCGTATGCTGGTACTACACCTCATTGCAATCGGTGCAATGGTCATCATGCGACTCAGCAAGCTTGTAAGCAGTGCACTACTTGTGGTAAACTTGGGTATACAGCCAACATTTGTCGTTTGGGTCAGAATCAAGCTGCTCAGAATACAGCACAGACTCAGGGAAACGCTACTAGATTTCCACGTGGCTCATGTTATAACTGCAGAGAGATGGGTCACTTTCGTAACAACTGCCCGAAATTGGTGAACGCGAATGCCAATGCGAATGCAAATCCCGATCGTGGACGAGTGTACAATTTGAATGAAAATGAGGCTCGTGCTGACAACGAGGTTGTTAACGGTACGTTCCTTGTTAACCATCAACCTGCATCTGATCTCTTCGATTCTGGTGCCGACAGAAGTTTTGTATCGTTATCTTTTGAGCCTTTACTTGCGATACCTTGAACTAAATTGAGGAAACCCTTATCTGTCGAAGTTGCTACTGGTAAACCTCTTGTACTCTATTCTGTTATTCGCGATTGTCAGTTGAACCTCGATAACCATATTTTTTCTATTGACCTCACACCAATGCAACTTGGGAGTTTCGATATTATCGTAGGGTTGGATTGGAACTAAGTATCATGCTGAGGTGGTTTGTTTCGATAAGATTGTCCGTATTCCTATTTCCTCTGGTGAAATTCTAGAGGTTCGTGGCGAGAAACCATCAGGTGGTTTGAAACTCATGTCGTGTATGAAAGCCCAAAGTTATTTACGAAAAGGATATGTGTCCTTCCTGGCACATGTCATAGAGGAGAAAGGCAAGAACAAGTGTCTACAAGACATTCCGATTGTTCGAGATTACCCAGAGGTGTTTCCCGATGAACTGCCTGGTTTGCCTCCAATTCGTCAAGTCGAGTTTCATATTGATCTTGTACCCAATGCCAACTCGATTGCGAAAGCACCTTATCGTCTTGCACCGTTTGAGATGCAAGAGTTATCTAAACAACTTCAAGAGTTATCTGACAAAGGGTTCATCCGACCGAGTTATTCATCGTGGGGTGCTCCAGTCTTGTTTGTGAAAAAAAAGATGGGTCTTTTCGAATGTGTATCGATTATCGTGAGCTTAACAAACTTACCATCAAGAATCAATATCCCCTACCACGAATCGATGATCTCTTTGATCAGCTGCAAGGTGCTACGTGTTTTTCCAATATCGATTTGCGTTCTGGGTATCATCAGCTTCGTGTACTCGAAGAAGATATTCCCAAAACTGCTTTCCGCACAAGATATGGACACTACGAGTTCACTGTCATGCCTTTTGGTTTGACGAATGCCCCAGTTGTTTTCATGGATTTAATGAATAGGGTTTGTAGCCTTATTTAGACAAGTTCATCATTGTGTTCATTGACGACATTCTTATTTATTCGAAGTCTCGAGCCGATCACGAACAACACCTTCGTCTGACACTGGAACTCCTGAAGAAGGAATAATTTTTTGCTAAATTCTCCAAGTGTGAATTTTGGCTTAAAGAAGTTCAGTTTTTGGGTCATATTGTTAACGAGCAGGGTATTCATGTGGATCCTTCCAAAATAGTTGTTATTAAGGATTGGAACACACCTACGACACCGACAGAAGTTCGTTCTTTTCTTGGTCTTGCTGGTTACTATCGTCGATTCATTTCGAACTTCTCGAAGATCGCGGTTCCTCCCACTGCTTTGACTCAGAAGAATAAGCCTTTTGAGTGGGGACCCAAACAAGCGAAAGCTTTCCAAACACTGAAACGAAAACTATGTGATGCTCCTGTTTTATCTTTGCCCGAAGGAAACGATGATTTCGTTGTCTATTGTGACGTGTCGAATCTAGGCCTTGGTTGGGTTCTCATGCAAAGAGGTAAAGTCATAGCATATGCATCAAGACAATTGAAAGTACACGAGAAGAACTACACCACTCATGATCTTGAGTTAGGAGCTATGGTTTTTGCCCTCAAAATCTGGAGACACTATCTTTATGGCACGAAATGTGTGGTTTTCACAGACCACAAAAGTATCCAACACATTCTCAATCAGAAGGAGCTGAACATGAGACAACGACGCTAGGTTGAACTCTTGAATGATTACGACTGCGAAATTCGCTACCATCCTGGTAAGGCGAATGTCGTAGCCGATGCGCTAAGTCGAAAGGAACGAGTCAAGCTTCATTTTGTTCGCACTCTGTCCGATATCCAATCACGTGTCTCTCAAGCTCAATGTACTTGTGTTACATAAGATTTGATGGGTAAGGAATTACCACGTCAACTAGAGCTTAAACTCGAAAAGAAAGACGATGGGTTACTCTATTTCAAGAATCGTTTGTGGATTCCGAAACAAGACGATCTTCGCACTTTAGTGATGGACGAATCTCATAAGTCTCAATATTCAATCCATCCTAGTGCCGACAAAATGTACAAGGATCTTCGTACTCAGTACTGGTGGCCTAGTATGAAAAGGGATATTGCCTTGTATGTATCTAAATGCCTAACTTGTCTCAAAGTCAAGGCTGAACATCAACGACCATCTGGTTTGCTTGTACGACCAGAAATACCGTTATAGAAATGGGAGAACATTGCGATGGATCTTATCACTAAGTTACCTCGCACATCTAGAGGTCATGATGCCATTTGGGTTGTCATTGATCGATTAATGAATTCAACTCATTTTATACCGATTCGCGAGGATCTATCTGCTGATAAACTTTCCAAGATTTATGTTGATGAGATTGTGTCTCCACATGGTGTTCCTTTGGATATCATATCCGATCATGATGCTCGATTTTCATCTCGTTTTTGGAAGACCATGCAATCTGCTATTGGAACTCAACTAAATCTAAGCACTGCTTATCATCCCCAAACAGAGGGACAATCCGAGAGAACGATACAAACATTGGAGGATATGCTTAGAGCATGTGTGATAGACTTTGGAGGTAATTGGGATTCTCGTCTACTGTTGATCGAGTTCTCTGACAATAATAGTCATCATGCTAGCATCAATATGGCACCTTTTGAAGCTTTATACGGTCGAAAATGTCGTTCACCTATCTGTTGGAATGAGATCGATGAAGCTCAGCTTACTGGACCTGAACTCATTCTTGAAACAACAGATAAAATCAAGAAAATTCGCGATAATCTTCTGACAGCTAGAGGCCGTCAAAAGAGTTATGCGGATATGCGACGCAAGCCCTTGGAATTTCAAGTCGGAGACCGTGTCCTACTCAAGGTGTCCCCTTGGAAGGGAGTGGTGAGATTTGGAAAGAAAGGAAAACTTGCACCACGATACGTTGGACCATTTAAGATTGTTGAAAGAATCGGAAAGGTTGCCTATCGACTTGAGCTACCTCCTGAACTTGGGAATATTCACCCAACATTCCACGTGTCCAATTTACGAAAGTGTTTAGCCGATACTGATCTTCATATTCCACTCGACGAAATTCAAGTTGATGACACGATGCACTTTGTCGAGAAACCTGTGGAGATAATGGACCGTGAAATCAAGCGATTGAAGAACAAAAGAATACGATTGGTCAAAGTTCTTTGGGAGTCCAAACATGGCCTAGAGTTTACTTGGGAACGTGAGGACCAAATGAAAGCGAAATATCCACATTTGTTTTCACAAGTTTCCTCTAGTTAAAATTTCGGGATGAAATTTCCTAAAGTAGGGGAGACTATGACAACTGTGCTCTATAAACGTCGTACGATGTAAAAAAATATCAATTATCAATGAAACGATGTATTTTGGTGTCAATATTTGTGTATTTGTGTTTGATGATTTTACGTTTTGATTCTAGTTCGATTTCAAGCTTTAAATCGCTTTCTACAAAGTTATACGCAAACTGATGCGTAAATGTAATCAGTTTAACACGACAAACACTCCGTAATAGTGAAATAGGCTTAATATACCTTAAATAACCTTCACATAAATTAGAAATAAGTTTTGGAGGGTTTGGTGTGTCTAAAACAAGTTTATTCGATCGCAGGGACTATTTATGACAAACTGCGAAAGTATGCCGATTCGTATAGAAACAAACATTCCGAAACATGATCATAAGCTAAACAGACCCTAAATATCTTTTATATATCTCAGAAACAGGCTTTGATGGGTTCGGTATGCGAAAATATGCTTATTTGATCAATAGGGACTAAAAGCGTCAAAAAGTGCATAAGTTTGCATTTACGCGCAAATCTTACGTTCTGAACATATCCGGACATCCAAAAATTTTTTTAATCATCACAATATTTTATTTTAGTGATTGGAATGCAAAATATCATTCGTCGTGTAATTTGGATCGTTTTCACGTCCGTTCGAGTTTTCGTCGTAATTAACCGAATAACGTGACTGGACGACCAAACGAACCGACATCCGAGATGTTTTCAAGCATATCTCATGTTCCCTATGCTTTAACTTCATTGTAGAGCCTTGAAATGGGGTTAACGTGGCTTAAAAACATCAAAATCTAACTTTTAAGCGTGCAGGGACTAAACTTGTCAATCTGCCAAACTTAGCTCGCGGGCCGCGTAACCCAAGGGTCAAGCTTACGCGGGGCGCGACAGACCATCAGACCAGAAACTTCGAATCTGGTCACAGCAGCTGATTTTAGTGGTTTTTAACATGGTTTTGGGATACCTTGAGCTTGTTTTTGTGTTCCCCCTGTATTAGAAACCATGTTCTACAAGTGTTTGGCCAAGATTGATCCTCCTAACACTTGGAATGATCTTATTAATCCAAACTTTCTATGAATAGGCTTGGGTTTCTCATTTGTTCCTTACTCAAATTGAATTAAATCTGCTCTAAGTTGAAGCTAAGGCTTCATACCTGAGTATTTTAGTTCAATTCTTCCTAGCTTGGACCTTTTGTAAGCTTCTTTCATGCTTGTTTATGCTTTTCAAGCATGAAAGTCAAACGGTGTTTGACTTTTTGTTTTGACCATGAATTGGTCAACACAAAGTTCGTTCGAACTTTGCAACGTGAGTGTAATCACGATGGTTATAGTCCCTTGTGACTATACCTACTGATTACCACATTGATTAGTCGAAGTGACGAGTCAAAGTTTCGGTCAAAATGCCGATTATGCACATTTTGCGATGAAACTATTTTCGGGTATCAAAACACATCGTTTTGATATCAAACTTGTTTTCTAACTTAGTTAAACATGTTTTAACATGTTTAACTCGCCACTTTTAGTCTAGTGCTTGTGCAGGGTCGTAAGTCAAGCGGTCATTAGGATCTGACCAAGCATATATTATGACCATAGTTGTATAGGGAATAACCTTCCAAGGTTATACCTTATGGTAGGTCACTTAGTTTAATTAGTTGTATGATAGGTAGTTTATATGCCTTAGGAAAATGACCAAAATGCCCTTTTCATGCATAATTAGATTTTAAGCATATGTAACTTAATTTTTGTCACTTAAACTGTTTATGCAACATGTGTAAGCATGTTAGGGCATATAATACTTGTCATAGGACTAGTTAGGCGTCTCGAACGCGCATTCGCGCGAAAGACACGTTAAAGTAGCCTAGCCTACCTTAATGGGTCGTAAGCACTTAGGATAGGTTCCGATTTAGAATGTAGGCTTTGTTAAACCATATCACATGAGTTCCAATACTCATTTGGTTTACGAGACCTCATTCTACCCGATCTTCCGATTTAGGTGTCGATTTATTAACTTAGCGATTCGATTACTAGGTGCTACTTGATTTCCTTGGTTTGCCTGAGCTTTGTTAAGTTCATTTAATCAAGGATACTTTGCACTTCAATGTGAGTACATAGTTCCCCTATTTTACTATTTTCGATTGTTTTGGGGTGATTCATATGTGTTAAACGATTTCGATGCTTTCAACGACGATTTCAAAAACGAATACTTTGGTTTATATTAAACATAACGATTTCGATAATGTGAAGGAACTTGTTGGGACGTATTTACATAACAAATGACATTCATTAGCTTTGGCCGAGCCGACCAGTAATAGGTTATGGTACCATAGGATCTGACAAATCCCGTTATCGAACTGCCACCATGGTTATGTATGGGGGTTACGTGGGTAACGACTGAACTTGATGATTGTTAACTTACCCTTTGCTGGTTTGTTAATACGAGTTGAATGATGGACGAGTTACGAAGGTTTGAATGTATTCACGAGACGACCAAAAGTTAGTTTTCATAATTAAAACGAGAACGATTTTAAATGATTTGAACGATTGGAACGATTTGAACGATGTGAACGATTTGAATGATTAAACGATGGTCTATAACACAAACGAGTTAAAGGAATTGAACGATTGGTTTTTGGTATGCAATTACGGGACGGGGGTAATGTGATAAAAGCATGGTAGATACGCCGCTGGTACTTCTTATATATAAGTGCTTTTGTCATATTATATCCCGTAGCGTTATTTAGTTCACTTGGGCGAACGATTCTAAACAATGACACGCAACGATGTTTACTAAAGGATATAGACCATACTAGTTTTATTACGAGAACGATTTACAATTTGGTTTACTTAAACAAATGTTTTGGGTTAAGATTCATTGCAACGAGATTTTATAAACTATAACCAGCTTATTTTTGAGCTGGTTATTCATATTGCAATACCAAACTCTTTTTAAAACAAGGTTGTCAATTAATGACTCTTGTAGTCAAACGAGGTATTGCAACATGTAAACGAGCCATGAATCCGACACTCTCACAAAACCTATGTGCTCGCCGACATTTTTTGTTGACTTTATTTTCGCATATGTTTCAGGTGGTGTTGAATGATGTTGACTGTGACTAGGATGCATGCTCAGTTAGGATCAGACGAGGCCTTAGTGATTTAATAACAATGATAGACAATGTATTTAACTGTTTATTCTATTTCAAGACAATACTTAATGTTTAATATCGAAATAAAACGAAACTTTTGAATCCATGGTTGTAAAACAATAATTATGTCGCTCCACTCCCCGATGTTTCTGCCGCGATTTGCTATTTTACTTAGTCGGGGTGTGAAATTTAATTACTGCTTGTATACGGCTATACTTTGTCATTCATTGTGGGTTTTGATCTCATGATTATTGTTAAAGTTGAATTGGGTTAATACGCTAATACGAGTTCCATTGTATCTAGAATTAGAACTCATAATCAGGGAGCTGCTAAACTAGAATACTTTGCGATTAAGTAAACTTAGTAATTAAGTAACTTAGTAATTAAGTTAACTTAGCGATTAAGAAAACTTAATGGCTAAGTAAAACTTAGCAGTTAAGACAACTTAGTAGTTAAGATAACTTAGCAATCAAGAAACCTTAATAGATAAGTAAACTTAACAGCTAAGTAAGAATAAGTAAAGATTAATTAATCAGCTAAGTAAGTTAATCAGTTAAACAGTTAAGTAAGTTACTTAATTAACCAACTAAATTAAAGTTAAACAGCTAAAGTTTAACAATAAGATATACATGAGGTAGATAATATCTAAATAGGTATATATGGGGTATGTGTTATCTAAGGAAAATATTATCTAAGGAAAGTAATATGTAAGGAAGGTATTATCTGAGGAAAGTTTTATCTAGGGAAGGTTCAACTGAGAAAGGTATATATGGGGTGATAACACCTAGGGAAGTTTTATATTGGGTAAGACTTATCCCTTACCTATAAATAGGAAGCTTAGGATTCATTTTTCTTTGCTCATTCCTTCTATTCTTCTCTCTATACGTTGGTGTTCTAACCAATAATCACTGATACGATATTCTGTTCGATCGATTCGGGAACCAACTAACGAATGCCAAAGTGCTGTCTAAATAAGACTATACTTTGTGAATTTCGTTAAGGTTCTGATCTCGTGACCATCATTAGGTTTGATATGGTTTTACACTAAAACGTATTCCACTCTGTTAAACTAAATGTTTAACTATCAGAAAAACTCTGATCCATAAACTTACTATCAAACAAGATGTTTAATCATCAGAAGATTCAGAACTATAAAGTAGATGCTTAATTATTAGAAGGCTTAGAATCAAGAGACTTGTTTAATCAAGACTATATGCTAACACGGTGAGTCATTCTCTTTTTTACCAAAATTGCTTTCAAAACCCTACTTGTTTTTAAAACTTATAATTACAATGATTAAGTTTTTGTAATCTACAATTACTACCGGTATGTGGGGTTTTGTATACACAACTTGATAAGCTTCACCATTGGACAACGGGTTAGCCAATGTGTGATATGACCATAGTCACAGATCCGATCGAGTGACAAATACCGATTTGGGGTAATTGGTTGATATAAACATTGTAATAGCTCTTGATACTGTATATTATAACAATGTGTCTTTTGTACAAATTTAATGTACTCGCCAGTATTTCCTGCTGACAAAACCTTTTTAAAGCGCGTTTCAGGTGATTACAGTAGATTGGAATAAGAGTTGTGATACGACACCAAAAAGGCTTACGGAAGTGGCTTATTTTATCAATTTAATTAAATTAAGAAAAGTTGTTTTATGTATTCGGGTTTATCCCATATTAAAGCTACCTTTGCAAAACATGGGTTTATCCCATCTAGTTAATAAATAAAATCCGGTGTTTCAAAACTCTGATATTTTTCCTAACTCACGGTCCTGATGAAATTTCCGCTGCAATACTTTTTAAAATAACCACCGGTACAACTTGACTGCTCGCGGCTCCCGCTCCCAGGGTGGGGTCGGGGGTCGTGACAGTTAATTGGGGAATAACGGGGAACACTATTATATTTAGGGTTTAGGGGTTAGGATTTAGGCTTAAGATATCCTAGTTAGGGTCGACAAGCCGGTTTCAACGTCGCTAGAATGAATCCAATCAGAGTTCTTTTGAGTCGTTTCCCCACTGTTTCCCACCTTTTCTGTGTTACTCAATGAACTTCACACATATATAGGGTTAGGATCATGTGAGACGCACTAGGCTAAATGAGAAACTTGTGAAGCAATCTGCATATGTGTATATTACGAAAAGCTTAGGGAAAATGTGTGGTCCTGAATGCTTCTCAAGTTTCTCAAATAGGGTGGACTTCTCTTAGGATCCCTAACCTATATATATATATATATATATATATATATATATATATATATATATATATATATATATATATATATATATATATATATATAGAAACGGGATTAGGAGAAAACGCTCAAAAGTGTGAGAACGGTGAGAACGCATCCTGGCCAACACGTGTCACGCGGCATAGAGAAGGGCGGAGGGACTTTTTCCAGTTCCGTTTTTCCCAATATTGTTTTAATTTTTGGGGTTTAAGATTTTTAGCGTTAACCAAATTCAATAATTAATGGCGTTTAATGGTTTCATTGTATTAACATTTTGGCGTTTATGGCGTTTATTCAAATCGTATGCCATTGGAACCTAAGGGGTCAGGGAATCTATCTGAATGGAGTTTTCAAGGCGTTTTAAACAAGATGGCCCATTGTTCTATTATTTTTATATACATTTTGGCGTTTGTGGTATCTTGGTGTTTTACAATTTTTAGATTATATTTTAACCACAGGAATAAAAAATACAAGCGAAGAAAATAAATTAAAAATCCTAATCGGATCTCTCTTCACAATCTTCATTGTCTTCAGTCTCTCTCTTCTTTAATAGTACAAGAACTGTCACCAAATATATGGCATTTTATGTAAAACTTAACAAACCCATCGGTTTGATCATTTTGCCTGCTCGTCTATTGAAGTGGCTTTTTTTATGGATGTTTGGGGACATAGATCTATGAGGTGTGGGTGGGGTTTTCGCTTTTTCTTTATCTTGATCTTCATCTTTATAATCATCCCACTCTTTAGTGTCATTGATTTCTTCTCTTCATCCAAGCTTTCTTCAAGAACAAAAAATACAAAATGCCATATGACTGGCATCAGTATCTTTTTCTTGAATTTGTGTCCATCTCATGCAGCAAAATCTTTACTGAGTTACTCCCCTCTGCTAACAATTCATTCAGTGAAACTTCACGAAGAACAATACTGAATATCCAAGAAAGCATATTAGCCATCTTTGATTTTTTTTATTTTTTGGCGTTTTACAGTGAGTGGTATTTAGTAGTATTGGCGTTTGTTTTTTTGGTTTGATCAAATCGAAGTTGCTGAGACGTATCATTTTACAGGATGTCTTTTTGGCGCCTAAGTTAGGCGGTGCATTATTATAATAAAGTATTCGTGTTTTCAGTTACTGTTTGTAATTATTGTTTTTGATAAGCTTTATCTCTGAAGTCTGTAACACGTCCCATCTTTTAAGTTTGGCGTTTTAGATTCTAATATAATAAATTTTCCCTATCTTCAGTATTACTGATTTGTAGTTACTGTTTAAGTTACATTTTCAAGTTTGTGTTTTATTTATTTATTTTTTATTTTTTTGGTTTTTTATGATACTTGTCCAAAGTAATTTTATTATGGTTTGGTAATTTTTGTGGCGTTTTATGACATGTTGGCGTTTTGACAAGCATTTGGCTTTTTGGCGTTTTTATTAGATATGGCGTTGTTATTATATAACAATCAACTGAAAAAGAAAATTAAACAAAATAAATATTGATCTTCCAAATCTTCACTGTCACCAGTCTCTTTCTTCTTTTGAAGCATCTTCACTGGCTATTTCGGCTTTCGTATTTCAGCCTCTTTTTCTATAATATTTGTCCATCTCATGTAGCAAAATTTATTGAGTTTACACCCTTTCAGCCAAAATGTTATCTTTTTTGGCGTTTTACGAGACAAAGAACGCCACTAAATAAACCATCTTAAAACTGTAAATTTGACATGCTAAAATCAATAAAGTGTTGTTGTATGGTGATGGACAACATTGTTAATCCTCAGTTAAGAAAGATAACTAACAATGTTGTCCACCCCATACAGCTAAACTTTATTGACAACAAAACTCAGTAATGTTTTTGTATGTTTTGGCGTTATAAATTGGATGGAAGTTGAGGATAAGTCAATAAGATTTTACTCAATGAAATCGACAAATATCTTTGCTTAATGATTTTGTCCATTACATTGAGCCAAAGCTTACAGACAACCAAACTGAATTTCTAATAAACGTTTTGGGTTAGAAGATATTTGATGTTTGGGTTTTCTGGCGTTTATCAGACGAATGGTATATATTAAGTATGGCGTTTGGAGTTTTGTGTGTGTTTTTAATTGAAGGTCTGAGTTGTATATATAGGATTTTTTGGCCATTTTTTAGGCGGGATTTTACTATAATTAAGTTTGACGTTTTATATCTAATGGCGTTTTACTTAGAATGGTGTGTGATTTTTGTTTGGCGTTTTATTTTCATGAGATGGCGTTTTGTTTGGAGTAGTCAAAAGACGCTTTTACCCTTAATGAAGCGCACCCACGTAATAAAATTAATGTTATTTACGAAAACGCCACCGCGCCAATCTAGTCCATAGGTTGTTTTGATCGGACGATCCATAAGCGTTCTTACCGTTCTCACACTTTCCACCGTTTTCTCTAAATCCTGACCCTATATATATATATAAGTTGGTTAAATGGGGTCCATGAGCAAAGTTTGTTTTTCCCGCAAAGTTTGTTTTCCTACAAAGTGTAGGAAGTGATCTAGGCCATCCGATGGGTGTGTTTGATGGTTGAGATCAAGTTTGGGGCATTTTTTGTAATATTTGTGTGTCATTAATTAATTAGGGTTAGTATGGTCATTTAACATGTTTTAAATCAATCAGATTACCGTAAAAAATAATCCACACCCCTACAATCTCCCAATTTTCCTTCTCTCTCTAAAACCCAATCTCGACAACCCTCTTGGATACTAAAATTAACTAGAATCATGGATCAAGATAGAAAACCCGAAGTGAAATATAAGCGTAAGAGACTATTTAAGTTGATTACTATTTTCTAGAACTCGAAAATTCTTGATTGGTTTGTTTTTTGACAAGGTTTTTGGTTACAGGCAAGCGATTCAAAAACAACATCACATTGGAGAGTATGCAGACTACGATCAGTAGAAACAAAACCCTAAGAAGCGTTCGGTAGGAAAAGGTATGTGTTTTTTGTCACACCCCGACCACGTAGAACATACCAAACGTGGCGGAAATGTCGGGGAGTGTTGTAACAGAATTAATTGTTTCAAATCCATGGCAACTGAAGATCCGTTTTATTGATCAAACATGAAAGTTTACATTGTTTAAACAAGAACCAAATAGTACATAACATAAATTAACTAGTTCTTGTCTCGTTTTAAGTCACTAAGGCACAAGTCCGCCTAAGTATATCTTGATAAGCCCTATGCATCATCTCCTGAAAACACATGTGAAAGTAGGTACGTCAGCATAAAAATGCCTGTGAGATACATTGGTTTTGTGAAAACGGAATTCATTACTTATGTTTGAGAAAAAGTTTGGTCATGAACCTTGTAATTTGCTTTGTCTTGTAAATCATTTGAAAGACAATAAAAACAGATGATATGTATAAATAAGAAGACACTGTATGGTTAAACGGATAACCATGTAAAATGTGTTTGTATAAGATAAGTCGTTTTGTAAAACAATGTCTCGTAAAAAGTGTGTTATTTGTATAAAATGTCATATGTCTCAAATTGAAATGATTCAAATAACGCTACGATATGTAATACCATACAAACACTTATATATAGGAAGTACCAGCGGCGTATCCACCATGCTTGTATCATATTACACACGCCTCGTTACTTAATCATTTACCCAAACCATCCACCATGTAAGATTGTTCTTGTATAACTCAATTGTTTATTGTGTAAACCATGTCAAATGTCTATGTTCAATGTAAATCACCAAATGTGTATGTCAATGTCAACGTGTTTATGTTCAATGTAAATCATGTAATGTGTATACCAAAATGTATCATGTATGGTAAGCGAAATGTATCAACTTAAACCATATGTAAAATGCACAAAACAAGTCGTTGAAGTAAAACGTGGTTTAAATCAACGTTATGTTCTATGGAAAAATGCATGCTCTATTGATATTAACATTTATGCGGTATTGTAAACTATGCATACATCCAAGCCTTGAGACTGTGGCGATAAACCCTTAAACAAATTAAAGGTTTATCTAAGTTATGTATATCGAATTCGGTCATTCCTTCCAATCCTATCAAACCCAGGATTTCAGAAACGGGAGTTGTCAATTCCTATGGTACCACTACCTACTAACGAACGACGTAGCTAATGTTAATGAATGTATTGTCCCATGTTAAACAAACCAAATGTCATAACAAAATTGAAGGCATGTGATGTAAACAATTGTACTAAGTATGCTAAGTAAACATACGAAGCAGAAATGTTCATGTAAATCAATGTGCCCATATGCTGAGTAAACATATGCAGCAGAAATGTTCATGTAAATCAATGTGTCCATATGCTGAGTAAACATATGCAACAGAAATGTAATGTAAATCAATGTACTAAGTATGCACACAATGGGCATACATAGCATGAAATGTAATGAAATCGTGTACTATAATGTACTAATGAACATAGCAGATATACGATGTGAAAACATGGAAAGCATCAAAGTAACAGATAGGCACATGTGTTTCACCCCAAAACAGTTTGGAAAACAGTAAAAGAGGGGTTCAATGTACTCACCTGAGATTGCTTTGAATTCCTTGTATAATAACCAGATAATGCTAAAGATCATGGGATATCAAACGGCACCTAATAGGTAGCTATGTTAATATACCGGACCAAATAGGAAGGATCGGATAGTATGCGGGTTCGTAAACCAAATGAGTATGGAGACTCATGTAATATGGTTTAACAAGCCTAAATACTAAAATGAAACCTAACCTAAGTGCTTGCGACCCATTACGACCCGTTTAGGTAGTTTATGCTACCTTAACGCGTCGTTCGCGTAGAACGCGTTTGGAACGCCTAACATAGCGACCACAAGGTATAACCTTGGAAGGTTATAGCTATGGTCACCTAATGTGTTTGGTCGGATCCTAATGATCGACCAAATGGGTCGGGTTCGAAAGTATAAGCGATGGTTTAGATCGCTTACCTTACGACCCTATATAAGCACTAAACTAAAAGTGACGAGCTAAGCATGTTAGAACATGCTTAACTAAGTTTAGAAAACAGGTTTGGTATCAAAACAAACGGCTTTGATGCTCACGAGTAGTTTGGTTACAAAATATGCAAGAATGCACATTTTGGCCGAAACTACGACTCGTCACTGAGCCTAGATAACGTGGTAATCAGTAGTTATAGTCACTACGGACTATAACCATCGTGATCACGCTCACGTTATGAAGTTCCAAGAACTTCGTGTTGACCATAGGCTGGTCAATGCAGAAAGTCAACAAAATGTTGACTTTCGGACTCGAAAAGCGAATAAAAGAGCGAAAGAAGACTTACGGAGGGTCCCCGAATGCTAATCTAGATCAAAATAGCTCAGGTATGAAACAAAGGTTCCAACTTAGAGCTTAGATCAGATTCTTGTGGGTTTTTGGAACAAAGGGGGGGGGTATTTATAGGAAAAGCATAACCGTTAGGATCGTTTATCGAATATCGTGCCACGATCGGGTGCGTACACTTGTCAAAAATGTGGTGGTTACTGAAAATGGCCTTTGGCCTTTGATTGGGTGAAAGGGCATTGCCCCTTGATCGAACGAAAGGCCAACTGCATTAAATGCAAACATTGAATCCCAATATGCAGGCCAAACTCACGCGGGCCGCCTGGCCCCGTCCGATCTGCACATATTTTCAGAATTGGCAGTTTTGGTCCCAGTTGCGTATTTAAGCCATTTCCGACACTTCTAAGGCCCGTAAAGCCATATTTAAGGCCCTAAAATGATGCCTAAACATTGTGGACATGAAACATGCTCAAAAATGTTCCGGATGTCGGTTCGTTTGGCCGTACGATCGCGATGTTCGCTTGATTACGACGGAATGCGCATAAGCGCGAAAGACGATCCAAATGACGCGACGAATGGATTTTTCTCATGCCAAACACTAAGGCATAATATTAGGATGCTTACATAAATTTTTGGATGTCCGGATGTATTCAGAACGTAAGTTATGCGCGAAAGTGCAAACTTGTGCACTTTTTGACACTTTTAGTCCCCGAATGATCCAAAAGTTTATTTTAGCATACCAAACCCCTCAAAGCCTATTTCTAAGCTATGTAAAGGATATATATGGTATGTTTAACTTATGGACATGTTCCGGAATGTTCGTTACAGTTCAAATTGGCATACTTTCACAGTTTGTCAAGTTTAGTCCCTGTAAGCGAATTAACTTGTTTTTGCCATACCAAAGCCTTCAAAACTTATTTCTAAGTTATGTAAAGGTTATTTAAGGTATGTTGAGTATATGTTGCTGTTCCGGAGTATTTGTCGCATTAAACTGAGTACGTTTACGCACCAGTTTGCGTATAATTCCCCAGAAAGCGATGTAGAGCTCGAAATCGAACAAGAGTTGATATGTGCAAACGATACACATATTTATACAAGTCCAAAGTATGAAATACAATATTTCATTGGTTTGGAGTTTGTTTGATGGTTGAAGTGACACAGGTGTCACAGTCTCCCCTACTTTAGGAAATTTCGTCCCGAAATTTAGTTTTAGAGGAAACTTGTGCGTGCTTGAAATCAGAATTGGGGAGTGTAAGGATAAATGACATTGGTCAAAATCCAAGACTTTTCCCGTATCATTACTCTTGTCACTGTAGGTCTTAACACATGACAAAACTCCCTGTGGTTTCTGTGCACTGAATTCCATAATTATGTAGGCCTCCATAATTACGTACTTCCTTGCACAGTCCGCACAGTTCATTTCATAATGCGTATGGGAAAAATATCAAGCGAATAATCTCTTCAGCTAAACTACCCAAGAGAAATATTTAACTACATCAACGTAGGATGTCTTTAACTAGATTGTCGAACCAATCTATTTAACTTAGATCGACGTAGGATCTCTTTAACTAGACCACCCGAGGGCCTCTATATCAACGCATGATATATTCAACTAGATTGTCAAACCAATCTCTTTAACTTAGATCGACGTAGGATCTCTTTAACTAAACTACCCACGGGGAATATTTAACTACATCGATGTAGGATGTCTTTAACTAGATTGTCGAACCAATCTCTTCAACTATATCGACGCATATTGTCCTTAAACATTGGAATAGTACTTTATAATCCAAGGGACTTAACTACAACGTAGAAGTCCATTAAGGATTTAAGATAGTACCTTTTTGGATATCCTACTACGAATCCCTCATATGAAGGTATAAAAGATTCTACGAGGATTTGGATAGCGAATATCCAGAGTATACAAAAACACAAAATGCATAAATGGAAAGACAAGATGCATAAACACATAGTCACATAACCACAAAATTTTCTATCTAGATCTTTAATTTGTTAATTTGTTTTGTTGGTTACGTACGTGCATTTAAAGCACACTAGGAATCCATTTCATGGATTTCATTCGGTACTTTAAACATTAGCAAGAATCTAACTATGAAGATAGAAAGATCTCCTATAAATTCGATTTCGTTTTCAAGAAAACGAAATTTTCGAATTGAGGTACAATAATTTTTGAATATACGGAAATACCCTTAGGTACCCTATTAAGAATTTATAGTGGTACTTTGGGTATTCGTGGGAAACACAAGAGATAATAAGATGGAAGAAATTACGGGGCAGTCTGTTCTTCAAGGAATACGGTTCCTTGATTGTTGGTATTGTAGAGGATACGTTGTTTATACATGACATCACATTTGTAAATTGCAATGTAGAATAAAAGATTTATTTATAAAGAACAACATCTGTTTCATGGACCTTGATTACAAAAGAAAATACTACATAAGGCTTGATTATCTCTAAACAACATTGTCTTCCAGTTGGTCCGATGCTCATTGTGACATCTGTGCTTGTGATCATTGTAAACAGTTCAGTTATCAATGAAATAAAGTTATTTGATCCCTATGTTTGTTTGTTTATGTTTGATGTTTTTCATGTTTGGACTTTTATTCGATTTTAAACTCTATATCGCTTTCTGGAGAATTATACACAAACTAGTGCGTAAACGTAATCAGTTAAACACGACAAATACTCCGGAACATCAATTTATGCTTAACATACCTTAAATAACCTTTACATAACTTAGAAATAAGTTTCGAAGGCTTTGGTATGGCAAAATCTAGTTAATTCGCTTACAGGGACTAAAATATTATGTTTTAGTGATTAGCTTGTCAAAAATCCATTCGTCGCGCAATTTGGACCGTTTTTGCATCCGTTACGACATTCGTCGTAATTAACCAAACAACGCAATCGTTTAGGGTCGTAAAGGTAGGCGATCTAATCAATCGCTTATGCTTACGAACCCGACCCATTTGGTCGATCATTAGGATCCAACCAAACATTTTAGGTGACCATAGTTGTGTAGGGAATAACCTTCCGAGGTTATACCTTATGGTCACGACGTTTAAGTAGTTGTATGATAAGTAATTATTATGCCTTAGGTAAATTACCAAAATACCCTCTTTGCGCCAAAATTCATTTTAAGCCTATGTAACATAATTTTTGACATCTAAACTGATTTAGCAACAATATTAAGCATGTTAAGGCATATCTTACTTGTCATAGGACTAGTTAGGCTTTCCGAACGCGTTTTACGCGAACGGTGCGTTAAAGTAGCATAAGTTACCTAAGCGGGTCGTAACGGGTCAAAAGCACTTAGGATAAGTTTCGTTTTAGTATGTAGGCTTTGTCAAACCATATTACATAAGTTCCCATACTTATTTGGTTTACGAATCCTCGTACTACCCGATCCTCCGATAGGTCCGTTTATTAATGTAGATACCTATATAGGTGCCGTTTGATTCCGTGATCTTCTAGCATTGCTTGGTGGTTATCCTACGACTTCTAAGCAATCTCAAGTGAGTACATAGACCCCTCTTTTACTGTTTTCCAAACATTTTGGGGTGAAACACATGTGCCTACTTGTTACTTTCGTGCTTTCTTGTTTTCACATCATATGCTTGCTATGTTCTTAGTACACTTATAGTACATGATTTCATTACATTGTTTTGCTATGTATGTTGACTTAGCATGCTAGCACATTGATTTGCATTACATTGTTTTGCTATATATGTTTACATGGCATATTAGCACATTGTTTTACATTACG
The DNA here is from genome assembly GCF_002127325.2 of Helianthus annuus. Taxonomy (NCBI): domain Eukaryota; kingdom Viridiplantae; phylum Streptophyta; class Magnoliopsida; order Asterales; family Asteraceae; genus Helianthus; species Helianthus annuus. Next base: position 90,981,479 of record NC_035434.2, read on the forward strand.
TTTTTGCTATGTATGTTTACTGAGCATGCTAGCACATTGATTTACATGACTTTTCTACTTTGTATGTTTACTTAGCATACTTAGTACATTGTTTTCACAATACTTGTTTACATTCGGTATGACATTTGGTTTGCATAAACGGTTCTTTACTACTTCATTAACATTAGCTACGCCGCTCGGTAGTAAGTAATGGTACCATAGGACTTGACAAATCACGTTCCTGACACCCTAGGTTTGTTTGGGTGAAAGGAATGACTGAACCCGTGAACATTTTACTTTGATAACCTTTACTCTAAGGTTATCCTGCTGTCTCAAGGCTTGAATGTAATGCGTTAACTTACCACATAAATGTTTGTATCAATAAAACAAGCTTTTACTTGGCAAAACATAACTTTTTGATTTATTCAAAGTACTTTGTTTTGTTCCTTTTTACTTATGGTTAAGTATTCTCATTTTGTTACTTACCATACATAACTTTTGTTTACACTTAAGTAGATGACTACATTTTGGGTTTTAAACATTGACAATGGGTTAGACAAGAACATTTGATGATTGGTTTGAACATGAACTATATGCTTTGGGGGTTTGTTTAAGTGACTTAAGTAACGATATGTGTGTAGTATGCTACAAGCATGGTGGATACGCCGCTGGTACTTCCTATATATAAGTGCTTGTATTATATTACATGACATACCGTTATTTAAATCATTCAATTTTGGACTTATACATTTTTGCAAATAACATATTTTTCACAAGACTTTGTTTTACAAAACAATTTATTCCATACAACTTATTTTTATCTGGTTATTCTTTTAACCATACATCATTCTTTTATACATACATATTAACTGATTTGTTATCGCTTTTCAAACATTTTATAAGCAAACACTTAAACTAGATTCATGACAAGTTTTCATTAAACATTTTCTTAAACCTAAGTCATGAATCCTATTTTCATAAAACCTATGTTACTCACAGGCATTTTTATGCTGACGTACCTATTTTCACATGTGTTTCAGGAGCTAATGCATAGGCATGTTGGTTCTTGTTTCGAACGATGTATTCCACCCTTGGGTGATGAATAAAATATTATTTTAATTACCTTGGTTGTGGAACAATAATTCTGTTACAACACTCCCCGACGTTTCCGCCACGATTTGATGTTTTACGTGGTCGGGGTGTGACAGAAGAGTTGGTATCAGAGCCAATGGTTATAGGGAATTAGGTTATTAGTAATGCTCTGACCTAGACTATAACCTTTCTAGGACCCCAACACAAGTAGTCTTGTGTTTAGATCTTAAAACATGCACTTCACCTATCCTTAGGTGATCACCAAAACAAGAACCCAGTTTTCTAAAACGATTTTTTGAAAAAAAAATCTTCTGTTTTCAAATGATTTATTATATGGTTTTGAAACCCTTTTGATTTTTCAAATTGATTTTGAAATTTTATCATTTGTTTTTGAATGATTCTTTTGGCCTTGTGCCTTCCAAGTTTTCAAAATCTCGTCAAAGTTTTGGGTTCTAAATAGTGTGAACACGTGCAAACTGGAAGAGTGAATGCCTGTACCCTGGGTTTTCTGTCTAAGGCTAGAGTGTTCGTACAAATCCACATAATCGGACCAGTCACTCTTACCTGGGAACTCTTGGGGTGAGTGTTCACTTATAGGCGAGCATGTCTTCGCTAAGCATTATTTATGGACCCATTTACTTTGATTAGTCACTGTGTGTCATTTGTTTGCTTTGTGATACGGACAAATGACCACCATCCTTGCTTTGTTGATTTTGTTTCATCTCGTTCTTTTCATCTAATCATCTCACTCGTTTCCTCTCGTGTTTTCCTCTTTTTAGCATGCCTCCTAGACGCGAAAATCAGCTACCCAATGCCGAACTGGCAGAAATCATCGCACAGCATATGGCTGCTGCGTTCCCGAATCTTATTGCTTAGTTTAACCAAGCCAACATCAATCAGAATGCTCCTTGTAACTTCAAGAGCTTCAATTCGGCTAAACCACTCAAGTTCAGTGGTACTGAGGGGGCAACTGGGCTCCTTCAATGGTTTGAGAGCATTGAGAATACTTTTCGTCATGTTCAGTGTCCTGATAATCGCAAAGTCGAGTTTGCTTCTAGTGTTTTTCAGAAGAGGGCGTTGACATGGTGGAACGGGGTCATGAGGGATCGTGGTGCTGAAATTGCTTTAGCACAGACATGGGCTGAGTTGAGGACTCTCATGATGAGTGAGTTTTGTCCTCGTCATGAACTACGAGCATTGGAAAGGGAGTTCGATGACCTGAAACAAGTAAGTGGTGAGCACCGGGCGTATACTGATAGGTATGAGGAGCTGAGTTTGTTATGCCCAACAATGGTTACCCCACTTGACAAGGCTATCGAGAGATACATCGATGGTCTACCTGACTCTGTGCAAGACATCGTTACCGGTAGTAAACCTACCACTGTTCGTCAGGCAATCGAACTATCTGCAACTCTGACTGAGTCGCAGATACGAAAGGGTAAGTTGCATAGAAAGGGTGACAAGAAGGGTAAGAAGCAGGATTCTGAGAAGAAGGATGGATCCTTCAGAATGTGTATCGATTATCGTGAGCTGAATAAGCTTACCATCAAGAATCGATATCCCCTACCTCGCATTGATGATCTCTTTGACCAGTTACAGGGTGCTACTTGCTTTTCGAAGATTGACCTTCGTTCTGGGTATCATCAACTTCGTGTGCATGAAGAGGATATTCCCAAAACAGCATTCCGCACTCGATATGGGCATTATGAGTTCACAGTCATGCCATTCGGTTTGACCAATGCTCCTGCTGTTTTCATGGACTTGATGAATAGGGTCTGCAAGCCTTATTTGGATAAGTTCATCATCGTTTCATTGATGACATCTTGATTTACTCTAAGACGCGAGCTGATCACGAGCGCCATCTTCGTCTTACTCTGGAACTCCTAAAGAAAGAGCAACTTTTTGCCAAGTTCTCCAAGTGTGAATTTTGGCTTAAGGAAGTTCAATTTTTGGGGCATATTGTTAACGAACAAGGTATTCATGTAGATCCCTCCAAGATCAGTGCGATTAAGTATTGGGATACGCCTACTACTCCTACTGAGGTTCGTTCTTTTCTTGGTCTTGCGGGTTATTACCGCCGCTTCATCGAGAACTTCTCAAAGATTGCAGTTCCTCTAACTGCTCTAACTCAGAAGAATAAACCCTTTGAATGGGGTTTTAAGCAAGAAGAAGCATTTCAGACCTTGAAGCAGAAGCTTTGTGATGCACCCATTCTGACTTTGCCTGAGGGCAATGATGATTTTGTTGTTTACTGTGATGCATCGAAATTGGGTCTTGGCTGTGTTCTGATGCAAAGGAACAAGGTCATAGCCTACGCATCAAGGCAATTGAAGGTACATGAGGGAAACTACACCACTCATGATCTTGAGTTGGGTGCAGTTGTCTTCGCTCTCAAAATCTGGAGACATTATTTGTATGGCACAATATGCGTGGTTTTCACTGACCACAAAAGTCTTCAGCATATCTTTAATCAGAAAGAACTCAACATGAGGCAAAGACGTTGGGTCGAACTCCTAAACGACTATGATTGCGAAATTCGCTACCATCCTGGTAAAGCGAATGTTGTGGCTGACGCATTAAGTCGTAAAGAACGTACTGTGCTTCATTGTGTTCGTGTTCAATCTGCTATTCAAGCTCGATCTGATATCCAAGCACGCATTACTCAGGCTCAACAGGCTTGTGTTTCACAAGACTTGATGGGTAAGGAATTACCCTATCACATTAAGCCTGATCTTGTTTTGAAGGAAGATGGATCGTATTATTTCATGGACCGTTTGTGGGTCCCAAGCCAAGATGATCTTCGCACTTTGCTTATGGATGAGGCCCATAAGTCTCGTTATTCTATTCATCCTGGCTCAGATAAAATGTATAAGGATCTTCGTACTCAGTATTGGTGGCCTGGTATGAAGAAAGACATTGCCTTGTACGTTTCCAAATGCCTTACGTGTCTCAAGGTTAAGGCTGAACACCAACATCCTTATGGTCTTTTGGAGCAACCTGAGATCCCAGTTTGGAAATGGGAAAACATTGCTATGGATCTCATTACTAAACTTCCGCGCACTAAGAAAGGTCACGATGCCATTTGGGTAGTTGTTGATCGTCTTACAAAGTCAGCGCATTTCCTGCCGATCCGTGAGAATCTATCTGCTGAAGATCTGGCTAAAATCTATGTGGATGAAATTGTATCTCGACATGGTGTTCCTTTGAACATTATTTCTGATAGAGATGCTCGCTTCTCTTCTCGGTTTTGGAGAACCATGCAATCTGCTATGGGGACCCAACTCAATCTGAGCACAGCTTATCATCCACAAACAGATGGCCAAACTGAAAGAACAATCCAGACTTTGGAGGATATGCTTAGAGCTTGTGTAATCGATTTTGGTGGTAGTTGGGATTCACATCTTCCATTGATTGAATTCTCCTACAACAATAGTTATCATTCCAGCATCAACATGGCTCCTTTCGAGGCTCTCTATGGTCGAAAATGTCATTCACCGGTCTGCTGGAATGAAATAGGTGAGGCTCAGCTTACTGGACCTGACCTCATTCTAAAGACAACTGACAAGGTTAAGAAAGTTCGTGATAACTTACGGGCAGCTCAAAGCCGTCAAAAGAGTTACGCGGACCGACGACGCAAGCCCTTAGAATTCCAAGTCGGTGATCGTGTATTACTTAAGGTCTCACCTTGGAAAGGTGTGATCAGATTTGGAAAGAAAGGAAAACTTGCACCTAGATACGTTGGACCATTCAAGATCGTCGAAAGAATCGGTAAGGTAGCCTACAGACTTGCATTACCTCCTAAACTTAGAAATGTTCATCCTACTTTCCACGTATCCAATCTCAAAAAGTGTTTAGCTGATGAGAACCTGCACATACCACTTGACGAAATCCATGTTGATAAAACACTACATTTTGTTGAGAAACCTGTGGAAATTATGGATCGTGAAGTCAAATGGCTTAAACGCAAGCGCATTCCGTTGGTTAAAGTTCGCTGGGAATCTAAACGTGGACCTGAGTTTACTTGGGAACGTGAAGATCAAATGAAGGCGAAGTATCCACATCTTTTCTCACGAGTTTCCTCTAAACAAATTTCGGGACGAAATTTCCACAAGTAGGGGAGACTGTGACATCTGTGCTTATGATCATTGTAAACAGTTCAGTTATCAATGAAATAAAGTTATTTGATCCCTATGTTTGTTTGTTTATGTTTGATGTTTTTCATGTTTTGACTTTTATTCGATTTTAAACTCTATATCGCTTTCTGGAGAATTATACACAAACTGGTGCGTAAACGTAATCAGTTAAACACGACAAATACTCCGGAACATCAATTTATGCTTAACATACCTTAAATAACCTTTACATAACTTAGAAATAAGTTTCGAAGGCTTTGGTATGGCAAAATCTAGTTAATTCGCTTATAGGGACTAAAATTGACAAACTTCGAAAGTATGCCGATTTGAACTGTAACGAACATTCCAGAACATGCCCATAAGTTAAACACACCCTAAATATCCTTTACATAGCTTAGAAATAGGCTTTGAGGGGTTCGGTGTGCTAAAATAAACTTTTGGGTCATTCAGGGACTAAAAGCGTCAAAAAGTGCATAAGTTTGCATTTTCGCGCATAACTTACGTTCTGAATACATCCGGACATCCAAAAATTTATGTAATCATTAAAATATTATGTTTTAGTGATTAGCTTGTCAAAAATCCATTCGTCGCGCAATTTGGACCGTTTTTGCATCCGTTACGACTTTCGTCGTAATTAACCAAACAACGCAATCGTACGGCCAAACGAACCGACATCCGACATATTTTTAAGCATGTTTTATGTTCCCTATACTTTAACATCCTTGTAGAGCTTAGAAATGGGTTTGACGGGTGTTAGAAGTGCCAAAACACGACAATACGCGCACAGGGACCAAAGCTGCCAAAACTGAAACATTGCTGGTCTGCAGGGTCCTTACGGACCGTATGGACATGCTTACGGTCCGTAAGCAACCCCCAGAACAGCAGAAAGTGTTTTCCAGCTAGATCCAGCTTTTACTCACTTGTGCACATGGTTTTGGGGTTCCTATGGGCTGGTTTGTGTGCCCATCAAGGTACCAAATCAGGATTTGACAAATGTACGGCCTAGATCGTGCCCTCTTCACCAAGAAACGATCCTAACAGTAGTGCTTCACCTATATATACCCCCACTCTTTTCACTCATTTCCCACACTTGAATTCTGAGTTTGTTCTCTAAGTTGGGGTGTTTTAGCACTTCATACCTGAGAATACTCGGAAGTTCAATCTTGCGGGGACCTTCTGTAAGTATTCTTTCGCGTTTTTCGTTCGTTTTAGCGTTAAAGTCAAACTGCGTTTGACTTTCTGCATTGACCATTTTATGGTAAATGCGAAGTTCGTTTGAACTTCATGACGTGAGCGTAATCACGATGGTTATAGTCCCTAGCGACTATACCTACTGATTACCACGTTATCTAGGCTCAGTGACGAGTCGTAGTTTCAGCCAAAATGCGTTTTCTCACGTATTTTGTAACCAAACTTCTCTAGGGTATTAAAACCGTTTGTTTTAATACCAAACCTATTTTCTAACTTTACTAAACATGTTCTAGCATGTTTAGCTCGTCGCTTTTAGATTTGTGCTTGTTTAGGGTCGTAAAGGTAAGCGATCTAATCAATCGCTTATGCTTACGAACCCGACCCATTTGGTCGATCATTAGGATCCGACCAAACATTTTAGGTGACCATAGTTGTGTAGGGAATAACCTTCCGAGGTTATACCTTATGGTCACGACGTTTAAGTAGTTGTATGATAAGTAGTTCTTATGCCTTAGGTAAATTACCAAAATACCCTCTTTGCGCCAAAATTCATTTTAAGCCTATGTAACATAATTTTTGACATCTAAACTGATTTAGCAACAATATTAAGCATGTTAAGTCATATCTTACTTGTCATAGGACTAGTTAGGCTTTCCGAACGGGTTTTATGCGAACGGCGCGTTAAAGTAGCATAAGTTACCTAAGCGGGTCGTAACGGGTCAAAAGCACTTAGGATGAGTTTCGTTTTAGTATGTAGGCTTTGTCAAACCATATTACATAAGTTCCCATACTTATTTGGTTTACGAATCCTCGTACTACCCGATCCTCCGATAGGTCCGTTTATTAATGTAGATACCTATATAGGTGCCGTTTGATTCCGTGATCTTCTAGCATTGCTTGGTGGTTATCCTACGACTTCTAAGCAATCTCAAGTGAGTACATAGACCCCTCTTTTACTGTTTTCCAAACATTTTGGGGTGAAACACATGTGCCTACTTGTTACTTTCGTGCTTTCTTGTTTTCACATCATATGCTTGCTATGTTCTTAGTACACTTATAGTACATGATTTCATTACATTGTTTTGCTATGTATGTTGACTTAGCATGCTAGCACATTGATTTGCATTACATTGTTTTGCTATATATGTTTGCATGGCATATTAGCACATTGTTTTACATTACGTTTTTGCTATGTATGTTTACTGAGCATGCTAGCACATTGATTTACATGACTTTTCTACTTTGTATGTTTACTTAGCATACTTAGTACATTGTTTTCACAATACTTGTTTACATTCGGTATGACATTTGGTTTGCATAAACGGTTCTTTACTACATTCATTAACATCAGCTACGCCGCTCGGTAGTAAGTAATGGTACCATAGGACTTGACAAATCCCGTTCCTGACACCCTAGGTTTGTTTGGGTGAAAGGAATGACTGAATCCGTGAACATTTTACTTTGATAACCTTTACTCTAAGGTTATCCTGCTGTCTCAAGGCTTGAATGTAATGCGTTAACTTACCACATAAATGTTTGTATCAATAAAACAAGCTTTTACTTGGCAAAACATAACTTTTTGATTTATTCAAAGTACTTTGTTTTGTTCCTTTTTACTTATGGTTAAGTATTCTCATTTTGTTACTTACCATACATAACTTTTGTTTACACTTAAGTACATGACTACATTTTGGGTTTTAAACATTGACAATGGGTTAGACAAGAACATTTGATGATTGGTTTGAACATGAACTATATGCTTTGGTGGTTTGTTTAAGTGACTTAAGTAACGATATGTGTGTAGTATGCTACAAGCATGGTGGATACGCCGCTGGTACTTCGTATATATAAGTGCTTGTATTATATTACATGACATACCGTTATTTAAATCATTCAATTTTGGACTTATACATTTTTGCAAATAACATATTTTTCGCAAGACTTTGTTTTACAAAACAATTTATTCCATACAACTTATTTTTATCTGGTTATTCTTTTAACCATACATCATTCTTTTATACATACATATTAACTGATTTGTTATCGCTTTTCAAACATTTTATAAGCAAACACTTAAACTAGATTCATGACAAGTTTTCATTAAACATTTTCTTAAACCTAAGTCATGAATCCTATTTTCATAAAACCTATGTTACTCACAGGCATTTTTATGCTGACGTACCTATTTTCACATGTGTTTCAGGAGCTAATGCATAGGATGATCGTGACACGCTAGGGTGGACTTGGGCCTTAGTGACATAAAACAGAGCTAGACTTAGTTTAATTACGTTATGTACTCCTTAATTATGTGGTTTTAAGACAATGTAACATGTTGGTTCTTGTTTCGAACGATGTATTCCACCCTTGGGTGATGAATAAAATATTATTTTAATTACCTTGGTTGTGGAACAATAATTCTGTTACAACACTCCCCGACGTTTCCGCCACGATTTGATGTTTTACGTGGTCGGGGTGTGACAGAAGAGTTGGTATCAGAGCCAATGGTTATAGGGAATTAGGTTATTAGTAATGCTCTGACCTAGACTATAACCTTTCTAGGACCCCAACACAAGTAGTCTTGTGTTTAGATCTTAAAACATGCACTTCACCTATCCTTAGGTGATCACCAAAACAAGAACCCAGTTTTCTAAAACGATTTTTTGAAAAAAAAAAATCTTCTGTTTTCAAATGATTTATTATATGGTTTTGTAACCCTTTTGATTTTTTAAATTGATTTTGAAATTTTATCATTTGTTTTTGAATGATTCTTTTGGCCTTGTGCCTTCCAGGTTTTCAAAATCTCGTCAAAGTTTTGGGTTCTAAATAGTGTGAACACGTGCAAACTGGAAGAGTGAATGCCTGTACCCTGGGTTTTCTGTCTAAGGCTAGAGTGTTCGTACAAATCCACATAATCGGACCAGTCACTCTTACCTGGGAACTCTTGGGGTGAGTGTTCACTTATAGGCGAGCATGTCTTCGCTAAGCATTATTTATGGACCCATTTACTTTGATTAGTCACTGTGTGTCATTTGTTTGCTTTGTGATACGGACAAATGACCACCATCCTTGCTTTGTTGATTTTGTTTCATCTCGTTCTTTTCATCTAATCATCTCACTCGTTTCCTCTCGTGTTTTCCTCTTTTTAGCATGCCTCCTAGACGCGAAAATCAGCTACCCAATGCCGAACTGGCAGAAATCATCGCACAGCATATGGCTGCTGCGTTCCCGAATCTTATTGCTCAGTTTAACCAAGCCAACATCAATCAGAATTCTCCTTGTAACTTCAAGAGCTTCAATTCGGCTAAACCACTCAAGTTCAGTGGTACTGAGGGGGCAACTGGGCTCCTTCAATGGTTTGAGAGCATTGAGAATACTTTTCGTCATGTTCAGTGTCCTGATAATCGCAAAGTCGAGTTTGCTTCTAGTGTTTTTCAGAAGAGGGCGTTGACATGGTGGAACGGGGTCATGAGGGATCGTGGTGCTGAAATTGCTTTAGCACAGACATGCGCTGAGTTGAGGACTCTCATGATGAGTGAGTTTTGTCCTCGTCATGAACTGCGAGCATTGGAAAGGGAGTTCGATGATCTGAAACAAGTAAGTGGTGAGCACCGGGCGTATACTGATAGGTATGAGGAGCTGAGTTTGTTATGCCCAACAATGGTTACCCCACTTGACAAGGCTATCGAGAGATACATCGATGGTCTACCTGACTCTGTGCAAGACATCGTTACCGGTAGTAAACCTACCACTGTTCGTCAGGCAATCGAACTATCTGCAACTCTGACTGAGTCGCAGATACGAAAGGGTAAGTTGCATAGAAAGGGTGACAAGAAGGGTAAGAAGCAGGATTCTGAGAAGAAGGATGGATCCTTCAGAATGTGTATCGATTATCGTGAGCTGAATAAGCTTACCATCAAGAATCGATATCCCCTACCTCACATTGATGATCTCTTTGACCAGTTACAGGGTGCTACTTGCTTTTCGAAGATTGACCTTCATTCTGGGTATCATCAACTTCGTGTGCATGAAGAGGATATTCCCAAAACAGCATTCCGCACTCGATGTGGGCATTATGAGTTCACAGTCATGCCATTCGGTTTGACCAATGCTCCTGCTGTTTTCATGGACTTGATGAATAGGGTCTGCAAGCCTTATTTGGATAAGTTCATCATCGTTTTCATTGATGACATCTTGATTTACTCTAAGACGCGAGCTGATCACGAGCGCCATCTTCGTCTTACTCTGGAACTCCTAAAGAAAGAGCAACTTTTTGCCAAGTTCTCCAAGTGTGAATTTTGGCTTAAGGAAGTTCAATTTTTGGGGCATATTGTCAACGAACAAGGTATTCATGTAGATCCCTCCAAGATCAGTGCGATTAAGGATTGGGATACGCCTACTACTCCTACTGAGGTTCGTTCTTTTCTTGGTCTTGCGGGTTATTACCGCCGCTTCATCGAGAACTTCTCAAAGATTGCAGTTCCTCTAACTGCTCTAACTCAGAAGAATAAACCCTTTGAATGGGGTTTTAAGCAAGAAGAAGCATTTCAGACCTTGAAGCAGAAGCTTTGTGATGCACCCATTCTGACTTTGCCTGAGGGCAATGATGATTTTGTTGTTTACTGTGATGCATCGAAATTGGGTCTTGGCTGTGTTCTGATGCAAAGGAACAAGGTCATAGCCTACGCATCAAGGCAATTGAAGGTACATGAGAGAAACTACACCACTCATGATCTTGAGTTGGGTGTAGTTGTCTTCGCTCTCAAAATCTGGAGACATTATTTGTATGGCACAAAATGCGTGGTTTTCACTGACCACAAAAGTCTTCAGCATATCTTTAATCAGAAAGAACTCAACATGAGGCAAAGACGTTGGGTCGACCTCCTAAACGACTATGATTGCGAAATTCGCTACCATCCTGGTAAAGCGAATGTTGTGGCTGACGCATTAAGTCGTAAAGAACGTACTGTGCTTCATTGTGTTCGTGTTCAATCTGCTATTCAAGCTCGATCTGATATCCAAGCACGCATTACTCAGGCTCAACAGGCTTGTGTTTCACAAGACTTGATGGGTAAGGAATTACCCTATCACATTAAGCCTGATCTTGTTTTGAAGGAAGATGGATCGTATTATTTCATGGACCGTTTGTGGGTCCCAAGCCAAGATGATCTTCGCACTTTGCTTATGGATGAGGCCCATAAGTCTCGTTATTCTATTCATCCTGGCTCAGATAAAATGTATAAGGATCTTCGTACTCAGTATTGGTGGCCTGGTATGAAGAAAGACATTGCCTTGTACGTTTCCAAATGCCTTACGTGTCTCAAGGTTAAGGCTGAACACCAACATCCTTATGGTCTTTTGGAGCAACCTGAGATCCCAGTTTGGAAATGGGAAAACATTGCTATGGATCTCATTACTAAACTTCCGCGCACTAAGAAAGGTCACGATGCCATTTGGGTAGTTGTTGATCGTCTTACAAAGTCAGCGCATTTCCTGCCGATCCGTGAGAATCTATCTGCTGAAGCTCTGGCTAAAATCTATGTGGATGAAATTGTATCTCGACATGGTGTTCCTTTGAACATTATTTCTGATAGAGATGCTCGCTTCTCTTCTCGGTTTTGGAGAACCATGCAATCTGCTATGGGGACCCAACTCAATCTGAGCACAGCTTATCATCCACAAACAGATGGCCAAACTGAAAGAACAATCCAGACTTTGGAGGATATGCTTAGAGCTTGTGTAATCGATTTTGGTGGTAGTTGGGATTCACATCTTCCATTGATTGAATTCTCCTACAACAATAGTTATCACTCCAGCATCAACATGGCTCCTTTCGAGGCTCTCTATGGTCGAAAATGTCGTTCACCGGTCTGCTGGAATGAAATAGGTGAGGCTCAGCTTACTGGACCTGACCTCATTCTAAAGACAACTGACAAGGTTAAGAAAGTTCGTGATAACTTACAGGCAGCTCGAAGCCGTCAAAAGAGTTACGCGGACCGACGACGCAAGCCCTTAGAATTCCAAGTCGGTGATCGTGTATTACTTAAGGTCTCACCTTGGAAAGGTGTGATCAGATTTGGAAAGAAAGGAAAACTTGCACCTAGATACGTTGGACCATTCAAGATCGTCGAAAGAATCGGTAAGGTAGCCTACAGACTTGCATTACCTCCTAAACTTAGAAATGTTCATCCCACTTTCCACGTATCCAATCTCAAAAAGTGTTTAGCTGATGAGAACCTCCACATACCACTTGACGAAATCCGTGTTGATAAAACACTACATTTTGTTGAGAAACCTGTGGAAATTATGGATCGTGAAGTCAAATGGCTTAAACGCAAGCGCATTCCGTTGGTTAAAGTTCGCTGGGAATCTAAACGTGGACCTGAGTTTACTTGGGAACGTGTAGATCAAATGAAGGCGAAGTATCCACATCTTTTCTCACGAGTTTCCTCTAAACAAATTTCGGGACGAAATTTCCACAAGTAGGGGAGACGGTGACATCTGTGCTTGTGATCATTGTAAACAGTTCAGTTATCAATGAAATAAAGTTATTTGATCCCTATGTTTGTTTGTTTATGTTTGATGTTTTTTATGTTTTGACTTTTATTCGATTTTAAACTCAATATCGCTTTCTTGAGAATTATACACAAACTGGTGCGTAAACGTAATCAGTTAAACACGACAAATACTCCGGAACATCAATTTATGCTTAACATACCTTAAATAACCTTTACATAACTTAGAAATAAGTTTCGAAGGCTTTGGTATGGCAAAATCTAGTTAATTCGCTTACAGGGACTAAAATTGACAAACTTCGAAAGTATGCCGATTTGAACTGTAACGAACATTCCGGAACATGCCCATAAGTTAAACACACCCTAAATATCCTTTACATAGCTTAGAAATAGGCTTTGAGGGGTTCGGTGTGCTAAAATAAACTTTTGGGTCATTTAGGGACTAAAAGCGTCAAAAAGTGCATAAGTTTGCATTTTCGCGCATAACTTACGTTCTGAATACATCTGGACATCCAAAAATTTATGTAATCATTAAAATATTATGTTTTAGTGATTAGCTTGTTAAAAATCCATTCGTCGGGCAATTTGGACCGTTTTTGCATCCGTTACGACTTTCGTCGTAGTTAACCAAACAACGCAATCGTACGGCCAAACGAACCGACATCCGGCATATTTTTGAGCATGTTTTATGTTCCCTATACTTTAACATCCTTGTAGAGCTTAGAAATGGGTTTGACGGGTGTTAGAAGTGCCAAAACACGACCATACGCGCACAGGGACCAAAGCTGCCAAAACTGAAACATTGCTGGTCTGCAGGGTCCTTACGGACCGTATGGACATGCTTACGGTCCGTAAGCAACCCCCAGAACAGCAGAAAGTGTTTTCCAGCTAGATCCAGCTTTTACCCACTTGTGCACATGGTTTTGGGGTTCCTATGGGCTGGTTTGTGTGCCTATCAAGGTACCAAATCAGGATTTGACAAATGTACGGCCTAGATCGTGCCCTCTTCTCCAAGAAACGATCCTAACGGTAGTGCTTCACCTATATATACCCCCACTCTTTTCACTCATTTCCCACACTTGAATTCTGAGTTTGTTCTCTAAGTTGGGGTGTTTTAGCACTTCATACCTGAGAATACTCGGAAGTTCAATCTTGCGGGGACCTTCTGTAAGTATTCTTTCGCGTTTTTCGTTCGTTTTAGCGTTAAAGTCAAACTGCGTTTGACTTTCTGCATTGACCATTTTATGGTCAATGCGAAGTTCGTTTGAACTTCATGACGTGAGCGTAATCACGATGGTTATAGTCCCTAGCGACTATACCTACTGATTACCACGTTATCTAGGCTCAGTGACGAGTCGTAGTTTCAGCCAAAATGCGTTTTCTCACGTATTTTGTAACCAAACTACTCTAGGGTATTAAAACCGTTTGTTTTAATACCAAACCTATTTTCTAACTTTCCTAAACATGTTCTAGCATGTTTAGCTCGTCGCTTTTAGATTTGTGCTTGTTTAGGGTCGTAAAGGTAAGCGATCTAATCAATCGCTTATGCTTACGAACCCGACCCATTTGGTCGATCATTAGGATCCAACCAAACATTTTAGGTGACCATAGTTGTGTAGGGAATAACCTTCCGAGGTTATACCTTATGGTCACGACGTTTAAGTAGTTGTATGATAAGTAGTTCTTATGCCTTAGGTAAATTACCAAAATACCCTCTTTGCGCCAAAATTCATTTTAAGCCTATGTAACATAATTTTTGACATCTAAACTGATTTAGCAACAATATTAAGCATGTTAAGGCATATCTTACTTGTCATAGGACTAGTTAGGCTTTCCGAACGCGTTTTACGCGAACGGCGCGTTAAAGTAGCATAAGTTACCTAAGCGGGTCGTAACGGGTCAAAAGCACTTAGGATAAGTTTCGTTTTAGTATGTAGGCTTTGTCAAACCATATTACATAAGTTCCCATACTTATTTGGTTTACGAATCCTCGTACTACCCGATCCTCCGATAGGTCCGTTTATTAATGTAGATACCTATATAGTTGCCGTTTGATTCCGTGATCTTCTAGCATTTGCTGGGTGGTTATCCTACGACTTCTAAGCAATCTCAAGTGAGTACATAGACCCCTCTTTTACTGTTTTCCAATCATTTTGGGGTGAAACACATGTGCCTACTTGTTACTTTCGTGCTTTCTTGTTTTCACATCATATGCTTGCTATGTTCTTAGTACACTTATAGTACATGATTTCATTACATTGTTTTGCTATGTATGTTGACTTAGCATGCTAGCACATTGATTTGCATTACATTGTTTTGCTATATATGTTTACATGGCATATTAGCACATTGTTTTACATTACGTTTTTGCTATGTATGTTTACTGAGCATGCTAGCACATTGATTTACATGACTTTTCTACTTTGTATGTTTACTTAGCATACTTAGTACATTGTTTTCACAATACTTGTTTACATTCGGTATGACATTTGGTTTACATAAACGGTTCTTTACTACATTCATTAACATTAGCTACGCCGCTCGGTAGTAAGTAATGGTACCATAGGACTTGACAAATCCCGTTCCTGACACCCTAGGTTTGTTTGGGTGAAAGGAATGACTGAATCCGTGAACATTTTACTTTGATAACCTTTACTCTAAGGTTATCCTGCTGTCTCAAGGCTTGAATGTAATGCGTTAACTTACCACATAAATGTTTGTATCAATAAAACAAGCTTTTACTTGGCAAAACATAACTTTTTGATTTATTCAAAGTACTTTGTTTTGTTCCTTTTTACTTATGGTTAAGTATTCTCATTTTGTTACTTACCATACATAACTTTTGTTTACACTTAAGTACATGACTACATTTTGGGTTTTAAACATTGACAATGGGTTAGACAAGAACATTTGATGATTGGTTTGAACATGAACTATATGCTTTGGTGGTTTGTTTAAGTGACTTAAGTAACGATATGTGTGTAGTATGCTACAAGCATGGTGGATACGCCGCTGGTACTTCCTATATATAAGTGCTTGTATTATATTACATGACATACCGTTATTTAAATCATTCAATTTTGGACTTATACATTTTTGCAAATAACATATTTTTCACAAGACTTTGTTTTACAAAACAATTTATTCCATACAACTTATTTTTACTTGGTTATTCTTTTAACCATACATCATTCTTTTATACATACATATTAACTGATTTGTTATCGCTTTTCAAACATTTTATAAGCAAACACTTAAACTAGATTCATGACAAGTTTTCATTAAAGATTTTCTTAAACCTAAGTCATGAATCCTATTTTCATAAAACCTATGTTACTCACAGGCATTTTTATGCTGACGTACCTATTTTCACATATGTTTCAGGAGCTAATGCATAGGATGATCGTGACACGCTAGGGTGGACTTGGGCCTTAGTGACATAAAACAGAGCTAGACTTAGTTTAATTACGTTATGTACTCCTTAATTCTGTGGTTTTAAGACAATGTAACATGTTGGTTCTTGTTTCGAACGATGTATTCCACCCTTGGGTGATGAATAAAATATTATTTTAATTACCTTGGTTGTGGAACAATAATTCTGTTACAACACTCCCCGACGTTTCCGCCACGATTTGATGTTTTACGTGGTCGGGGTGTGACACTCATCCTTGCGCTGGATTCGCATTAGCAATCTTTGGGCAATTTCTCCGGAAATGGCCCATTTCGTTACAGTTGAAGCAAGGACCTAGTGGAAGACGAGCTTGAGCAGGATTTACTTGAGGTTGGTTTGGACCACCTTGGTTTGCGGTAAATCGACAAGCATTTGCCAGGTGATCGAGTCGCCCACACGATGCACATAAACGACACTGTAAGTGAGCTAAGTGGTGTGCATTACATCTGTCGCATATCGGTGCGGTACCGGCATAAGGTTTCTTTGCAGGAGGTTGAGTTGGTTGGTTGCGGGTGTTTTGGTTGGGTTGAGCAGCAATCGCAAAATTCTGCGAAGCCTTACGCTTCTTAGACTTCTCAGGGGATCCACTCTGTTCATCCATGGTCTTTGATTCCTCGATTGGCTTCTTGTCACCCTTTCGAAAAAGTTTATGCTTTCTAATCTGCGATTCAGTCAAGGTTGCAGATAGCTCAATGGCCTGACGGAGTGTGGTAGGGTTGCTACCAGTGACAATGTCTTGTATCGAGTCAGGCAGGCCGTCGATGTACCTTTCGATAGCCTTGTCGAGTGGGGCGACCATACTCGGGCAAAGTAGACTCAACTCCTCAAACCTATCAGTATATGCCCTGTGTTCGCCACTATCTTGTTTCAAATCATCAAACTCCTTCTCCAATGCTCGTTGTTCATGACGAGGACAAAACTCCCTCATCATAAGAGCTCTCAGTTCAACCCATGTCTGTGCTAGAGAAACATCTGCACCACGGTCTCTCATTACCCCGTTCCACCATGTAAGAGCCCTCTTCTGAAACACACTCGAAGAAAACTCGACCTTGCGATTATCCGGACACTGCACGTGGCGAAAAGTATTCTTGATGCTCTCGAGCCATTGAAGAAGCCCAGTTGCTCCCTCAGAACCACTAAACTTGAGTGGTTTAGCCGAGTTAAAGTTCTTGAAATTGCATGTACCATTGTTGTTGTTGTTGGCTTGGTTCCATTGAGCAAAGAGATTTGGGAATTGAGCAGCCATCTGCTGCGCAATAATTTTTGCCAGTTCGGCAGTTTCTATCTGGTGTTCGCATCGAGGAGGCATTCTAAAAGAGGAAAACATGAAAGGAAACAAATAAAATGGTATTGGGTAAGAATAAGATGTTACAATCACCGACCGTAATCACGGTTGATGGTCATTTGTTTGAATCATGAATCAAACAAACAACACCAAGGCTGAATCAAAGTAAATAGATCCTCATAGTGTATCGCGAAGACATGCTCGCCTATAAGTGGACACTCACCCCAAGAGTTCCCAGGTAAGAGTGACTCGTCCGATTATGTGGATTTGTACGAACACTCTAACCTTGGACAGAAAACCCAGGGTACAGGCATTCATTCTTCCAGTTCGCACGTGTTCACACTATTTAGGACCCAAAACTTTGACGAGAGTTTTGAAAATTCAAAGGGGTTCAAAACCTTATAACAGAGGGTTCAAAACCTTATAACAGAGGGTTCAAAACCTAGTAATCAATCATCCTAGAACAGATGATTGGTTTTCAAAGCGGTTTTGAAATTTATGCTCTTGTTGTGGTCGTCGCCTAAGGATAGGTGACGGTATTGTTTTATGACTAAACGCAAGTGAACTCGCGTTAGGGTCCTAGGAAGGTTATAGACTAGGTCAAAGCATTACTAATAACCTAATTCCCTATAACCATTGGCTCTGATACCAACTTTTCTGTCACACCCCGACCACGTAGAACATACCAAACGTGGCGGAAATGTCGGGGAGTGTTGTAACAGAATTAATTGTTTCAAATTCATGGCAACTGAAGATCCGTTTTATTGATCAAACATGAAAGTTTACATTGTTTAAACAAGAACCAAATAGTACATAACATAAATTAACTAGTTCTTGTCTCGTTTTAAGTCACTAAGGCACAGGTCCGCCTAAGTATATCTTGATAAGTCCTATGCATCATCTCCTGAAAACACATGTGAAAGTAGGTACGTCAGCATAAAAATGCCTGTGAGATACATTGGTTTTGTGAAAACGGAATTCATGACTTATGTTTGAGAAAAAGTTTGGTCATGAACCTTGTAATTTGCTTTGTCTTGTAAATCATTTGAAAGACAATAAAAACAGATGATATGTATAAATAAGAAGACACTGTATGGTTAAACGGATAACCATGTAAAATGTGTTTGTATAAGATAAGTCGTTTTGTAAAACAATGTCTCGTAAAAAGTGTGTTATTTGTATAAAATGTCATATGTCTCAAATTGAAATGATTCAAATAACGCTACGATATGTAATACCATACAAACACTTATATATAGGAAGTACCAGCGGCGTATCCACCATGCTTGTATCATAATACACACGCCTTGTTACTTAATCATTTACCCAAACCATCCACCATGTAAGATTGTTCTTGTATAACTCAATTGTTTATTGTGTAAACCATGTCAAATGTCTATGTTCAATGTAAATCACCAAATGTGTATGTCAATGTCAACGTGTTTATGTTCAATGTAAATCATGTAATGTGTATACCAAAATGTATCATGTATGGTAAGCGAAATGTATCAACTTAAACCATATGTAAAATGCACGAAACAAGTCGTTGAAGTAAAACGTGGTTTAAATCAACGTTATGTTCTGTGGAAAAATGCATGCTCTATTGATATTAACATTTATGCGGTATTGTAAACTATGCATACATCCAAGCCTTGAGACTGTGGCGATAAACCCTTAAACAAATTAAAGGTTTATCTAAGTTATGTATATCGAATTCGGTCATTCCTTCCAATCCTATCAAACCCAGGATTTCAGAAACGGGAGTTGTCAATTCCTATGGTACCACTACCTACTAACGAACGACGTAGCTAATGTTAATTAATGTATTGTCCCATGTTAAACAAACCAAATGTCATAACAAAATTGAAGGCATGTGATGTAAACAATTGTACTAAGTATGCTAAGTACACATACGAAGCAGAAATGTTCATGTAAATCAATGTGCCCATATGCTGAGTAAACATATGCAGCAGAAATGTTCATGTAAATCAGTGTGTCCATATGCTGAGTAAACATATGCAACAGAAATGTAATGTAAATCAATGTACTAAGTATGCACACAATGGGCATACATAGCATGAAATGTAATGAAATCGTGTACTATAATGTACTAATGAACATAGCAGATATACGATGTGAAAACATGGAAAGCATGAAAGTAATAGATAGGCACATGTGTTTCACCCCAAAACAGTTTGGAAAACAGTAAAAGAGGGGTTCAATGTACTCACCTGAGATTGCTTTGAATTCCTTGTATAATAACCAGATAATGCTAAAGATCATGGGATATCAAACGGCACCTAATAGGTAGCTATGTTAATATACCGGACCGAATCGGAAGGATCAGATAGTATGCGGGTTCGTAAACCAAACGAGTATGGAGACTCGTGTAATATGGTTTAACAAGCCTACATACTAAGATGAAACCTAACCTAAGTGCTTGCGACCCATTACGACCCGTTTAGGTAGCTTATGCTACCTTAACGCGTCGTTCGCGTAGAACGCGTTTGGAACGCCTAACATAGCGACCACAAGGTATAACCTTGGAAGGTTATAGCTATGGTCACCTAATGTGTTTGGTCGGATCCTAATGATCGACCAAATGGGTTGGGTTAGAAAGTATAAGCGATGGTTTAGATCGCTTACCTTACGACCCTATATAAGCACTAAACTAAAAGTGACGAGCTAAGCATGTTAGAACATGCTTAACTAAGTTTAGAAAACAGGTTTGGCATCAAAACAAATGGCTTTGATGCTCACGAGTAGTTTGGTTACAAAATATGCAAGAATGCACATTTTGGCCGAAACTACGACTCGTCACTGAGCCTAGATAACGTGGTAATCAGAAGGTATAGTCACTACGGACTATAACCATCGTGATCACGCTCACGTTATGAAGTTCCAAGAACTTTGTGTTGACCATAGGCTGGTCAATGCAGAAAGTCAACAAAACGTTGACTTTCGGACTCGAAAAGCGAATAAAAGAGCGAAAGAAGACTTACAGAGGGTCCCCGAATGCTAATCTAGATCAAAATAGCTCAGGTATGAAACAAAGGTTCCAACTTAGAGCTTAGATCAGATTCTTGTGGGTTTTTGGAACAAGGGGGGGTATTTATAGGAAAAGCATAACCGTTAGGATCGTTTATCGAATATCGTGCCACGATTGGGTGCGTACACTTGTCAAAAATGTGGTGGTTACTGTAAATGGCCTTTGGCCTTTGATTGGGTGAAAGGGCATTGCCCCTTGATCGAACGAAAGGCCAACTGCATTAAATGCAAACATTGAATCCCAATATGCAGGCCAAACTCACGCGGGCCGCCTAGCGCCGTCCGATCTGCACATATTTTCAGAGTTGGCAGTTTTGGTCCCTGTTGCGTATTTAAGCCATTTCCGACACTTCTAAGGCCCGTAAAGCCATCTTTAAGGCCCTAAAATGATGCCTAAACATTGTGGACATGAAACATGCTCAAAAATGTTCCGGATGTCGGTTCGTTTGGCCGTACGATCGCGATGTTCGCTTAATTACGACGGAATGCGCATAAGCGCGAAAGACGATCCAAATGACGCGACGAATGGATTTTTCTCATGCCAAACACTAAGGCATAATATTAGGATGCTTACATAAATTTTTGGATGTCCGGATGTATTCAGAACGTAAGTTATGCGCGAAAGTGCAAACTTGTGCACTTTTTGACACTTTTAGTCCCTGAATGATCCAAAAGTTTATTTTAGCATACCAAACCCCTCAAAGCCTATTTCTAAGCTATGTAAAGGATATATATGGTATGTTTAACTTATGGACATGTTCCGGAATGTTCGTTACAGTTCAAATTGGCATACTTTCGCAGTTTGTCAAGTTTAGTCCCTGTAAGCGAATTAACTTGTTTTTGCCATACCAAAGCCTTCAAAACTTATTTCTAAGTTATGTAAAGGTTATTTAAGGTATGTTGAGTATATGTTGCTGTTCCGGAGTATTTTTCGCATTAAACTGAGTACGTTTACGCACCAGTTTGCGTATAATTCCCCAGAAAGCGATGTAGAGCTCGAAATCGAACAAGAGTTGATATGTGCAAACGATACACATATTTATACAAGTCCAAAGTATGAAATACAATATTTCATTGTTTTGGAGTTTGTTTGATGGTTGAAGTGACACAGGTGTCACAGTCTCCCATACTTTAGGAAATTTCGTCCTGAAATTTAGTTTTAGAGGAAACTTGTGCGTGCTTGAAATCAGAATTGGGGAGTGTAAGGATAAATGACATTGGTCAAAATCCAAGACTTTTCCCGTATCATTACTCTTGTCACTGTAGGTCTTAACACATGACAAAACTCCCTGTGGTTTCTGTGCACTGAATTCCATAATTATGTAGGCCTCCATAATTACGTACTTCCTTGCACAGTCCGCACAGTTCATTTCATAATGCGTATGGGAAAAATATCAAGCGAATAATCTCTTCAGCTAAACTACCCAAGAGAAATATTTAACTACATCAACGTAGGATGTCTTTAACTAGATTGTCGAACCAATCTATTTAACTTAGATCGACGTAGGATCTCTTTAACTAGACCACCCGAGGGCCTCTATATCAACGCATGATATATTCAACTAGATTGTCAAACCAATCTCTTTAACTTAGATCGACGTAGGATCTCTTTAACTAAACTACCCACGGGGAATATTTAACTACATCGATGTAGGATGTCTTTAACTAGATTGTCGAACCAATCTCTTCAACTATATCGACGCATATTGTCCTTAAACATTGGAATAGTACTTTATAATCCAAGGGACTTAACTACAACGTAGAAGTCCATTAAGGATTTAAGATAGTACCTTTTTGGATATCCTACTACGAATCCCTCATATGAAGGTATGAAAGATTCTACGAGGATTTGGATAGCGAATATCCAGAGTATACAAAAACACAAAATGCATAAATGGAAAGACAAGATGCATAAACACATAGTCACATAACCACAAAATTGTTTATCTAGATCTTTAATTTGTTAATTTGTTTTGTTGGTTACGTACGTGCATTTAAAGCACACTAGGAATCCATTTCATGGATTTCATTCGGTACTTTAAACATTAGCAAGAATCTAACTATGAAGATAGAAAGATCTCCTATAAATTCGATTTCGTTTTCAAGAAAACGAAATTTTCGAATTGAGGTACAATAATTTTTGAATATACGGAAATACCCTTAGGTACCCTATTAAGAATTTATAGTGGTACTTTGGGTATTCGTGGGAAACACAAGAGATAATAAGATGGAAGAAATTACGGGGCAGTCTGTTCTTCAAGGAATACGGTTCCTTCATTGTTGGTATTGTAGAGGATACGTTGTTTATACATGACATCACATTTGTACATTGCAATGTAGAATAAAAGATTTATTTATAAACAACAACAACTGTTTCATGGACATTGATTACAAAAGAAAATACTACATAAGGCTTGATTATCTCTAAACAACATTGTCTTCCAGTTGGTCCGATGCTCATCCTTGCGCTGGATTCGCATTAGCAATCTTTGGGCAATTTCTCCGGAAATGGCCCATTTCGTTACAGTTGAAGCAAGGACCTAGTGGAAGACGAGCTTGAGCAGGATTTACTTGAGGTTGGTTTGGACCACCTTGGTTTGGGGTAAATCGACAAGCATTTGCCAGGTGACCGAGTCGCCCACACGATGCACATAAACGACATTGTAAGTGAACTAAGTGGTGTGCATTACATCTGTCGCATATCGGTGCGGTACCGGCATAAGGTTTCTTTGCAGGAGGTTGAGTTGGTTGGTTGCGGGTGTTTTGGTTGGGTTGAGCAGCAATCGCAAAATTCTGCGAAGCCTTACGCTTCTTAGACTTCTCAGGGGATCCAGTCTCTTCATCCATGGTCTTTGATTCCTCGAGTGGCTTCTTGTCACCCTTTCGAAAAAGTTTATGCTTTCTGATCTGCGATTCAGTCAAGGTTGCAGATAGCTCAATGGCCTGATGGAGTGTGGTAGGGTTGCTACCAGTGACAATGTCTTGTATCGAGTCAGGCAGGCCGTCGATGTACCTTTCGATAGCCTTGTCGAGTGGGGCGACCATAGTCGGGCAAAGTAGACTCAACTCCTCAAACCTATCAGTATATGCCCTGTGTTCGCCACTATCTTGTTTCAAATCATCAAACTCCTTCTCCAATGCTCGTTGTTCATGACGAGGACAAAACTCCCTCATCATAAGAGCTCTCAGTTCAGCCCATGTCTGTGCTAGAGCAACATCTGCACCACGGTCTCTCATTACCCCGTTCCACCATGTAAGAGCCCTCTTCTGAAACACACTCGAAGAAAACTCGACCTTGCGATTATCCGGACACTGTACGTGGCGAAAAGTATTCTTGATGCTCTCGAACCATTGAAGAAGCCCAGTTGCTCCCTCAGAACCACTAAACTTGAGTGGTTTAGCCGAGTTAAAGTTCTTGAAATTGCATGTATCATTGTTGTTGTTGTTGCCTTGGTTCCATTGAGCAAAGAGATTTGGGAATTGAGCAGCCATCTGCTGCGCAATAATTTCTGCCAGTTCGGCAGTTGCTATCTGGTGTTCGCATCGAGGAGGCATTCTAAAAGAGGAAAACATGAAAGGAAACAAATAAAATGGTATTGGGTAAGAATAAGATGTTACAATCACCGACCGTAAACACGGTTGATGGTCATTTGTTTGAATCCTGAATCAAACAAACAACACCAAGGCTGAATCAAAGTAAATAGATCCTCATAGTGTATCGCGAAGACATGCTCGCCTATAAGTGGACACTCACCCCAAGAGTTCCCAGGTAAGAGTGACTGGTCCGATTATGTGGATTTGTACGAACACTCTAACCTTGGACAGAAAACCCAGGGTACAGGCATTCACTCTTCCAGTTCGCATGTGTTCACACTATTTAGGACCCAAAACTTTGACGAGAGTTTTGAAAATTCAAAGGGGTTCAAAACCTTATAACAGAGGGTTCAAAACCTTATAACAGAGGGTTCAAAACCTAGTAATTAATCATCCTAGAACAGATGATTGGTTTTCAAAGCGGTTTTGAAATTTATGCTCTTGTTGTGGTCGTCGCCTAAGGATAGGTGACGGTATTGTTTTATGACTAAACGCAAGTGAACTCGCGTTAGGGTCCTAGGAAGGTTATAGACTAGGTCAAAGCATTACTAATAACCTAATTCCCTATAACCATTGGCTCTGATACCAACTTTTCTGTCACACCCCGACCACGTAGAACATACCAAACGTGGCGGAAATGTCGGGGAGTGTTGTAACAGAATTAATTGTTTCAAATCCATGGCAACTGAAGATCCGTTTTATTGATCAAACATGAAAGTTTACATTGTTTAAACAAGAACCAAATAGTACATAACATAAATTAACTAGTTCGTGTCTTGTTTTAAGTCACTAAGGCACAGGTCCGCCTAAGTATATCTTGATAAGTCCTATGCATCATCTCCTGAAAACACATGTGAAAGTAGGTACGTCAGCATAAAAATGCCTGTGAGATACATTGGTTTTGTGAAAACGAAATTCATGACTTATGTTTGAGAAAAAGTTTGGTCATGAACCTTGTAATTTGCTTTGTCTTGTAAATCATTTGAAAGACAATAAAAACAGATGATATGTATAAATAAGAAGACACTGAATGGTTAAACGGATAACCATGTAAAATGTGTTTCTATAAGATAAGTCGTTTTGTAAAACAATGTCTCGTAAAAAGTGTGTTATTTGTATAAAATGTCATATGTCTCAAATTGAAATGATTCAAATAACGCTACGATATGTAATACCATACAAACACTTATTGTGACATCTGTGCCTCCAAGACCATCGAACAAATACCAAATCAATGAAATATTGTATTTCATACTTGGAATTCGTATAAATATGTGTATCGTTTACACATATCAATTCTCGTTCGATTTCAAGCTCTAAATCGCTTTCTGGAAGGTTATACGCGATCTGATGCGTAAATATAACCAGTTTAATGCAACAAACACTCCGGAATAGTGACATAGGCTTAACATACCTTAAATAACCTTCACATAACTTAGAAATAAGTTTTGGATGGTTTGGTGTGTCAAAAACAAGTTTGTTCAATCGCAGGGACTATTTGTGTCAAACTGCGAAACTATATCGATTCGTATGGTGTCGAACAGTCCGGAACTTGATCATAAGTTAAACATACCATATATAACCTAAAAATGGCTTAGAAATAAGCTTTGATAGGTTCGGTGTGCGAAAACATGCTTATATGATCTTAGAGGGACTAAAAGTGTCAAAAACGGCGTAAGTTTGCATTTTCGCGCGTATCTTACGTTCTGGACACATCTGGACATCCAAAATTTTTGTACACACTAAAATATTTTTATTTTAGTGATCGCCATGCAAAAATTCCATTCGTCGCTTAATTTGGATCAGTTTTGCGTTCGTTACGACTTCCGTCGTAATTAACCGAACAACGCGATCGTACGACCAAACGAACCGACATCCGAGATGTTTTTGAGCATGTTTTGAGTCCCCTATACTTTAACTTCATTTTAGAGCCTTGAAATGAGGTTAACGGGGTTTAAACGCATCGAAAAAGGCTTTAAACACGTGCAGGGACCATTTCTGCCATTTTTGAAACTTTGCTGAATCAGACACATGGTAGCGTAGCGCGAGCACCTCCTGCCTATGCCGTCGCGCTACGCGAGCATCACATCTGGGCAGAAAGTCTGTTTTCAGCAACAGTTTGTAAATTCAGGGGCCAATCTTGCAATTTCTTTGTGTGGTAACCAAGTTACCACCTCTCCAAGGCTTTGCACCTGCTCCTAACACTTGTATGGATGAGATTTATTGCTTAATGGCTAAACAATCCACTTGTGATGATCTTGTTCATCACCAACAAGTATAAATAGCCAAGCCATCCATTGTTTCATTTGCTCATTCCTCATTTCCTCCCTTCTTATCTGCTTTGGAAGCTCTCTCAACTGATTTGGGACTTGTCTTCTTTGTAGAAAAGATAGCAAGGACTATTGTGAGCCTTCTTTCATTCTTTTTCTTGCTTTTTCCTTATGTAGTGCAGAAAGTCAAACAGTTTGGCCAACAGTTTGACTTTCGGTTTTGACCATCAATTGGTCAAGTCAAAGTTCAATTGAACTTTGAAACGTGATTGTAGTCACGATAGTTATAATCCTTCGTGATTATAGCTGCTGATTACAACATTAGCTAGTTGTAGTGTCGAGTCAAAGTTTCGGTCAAAATGCGTTTTAGCACGGATTTTGCCTCGGAACTACTTTAGGGTATCAAAACACTTTGTTTTGATACCAAATCAGTAGGTTAGACATGTTTTGACATGTCTAACTCGACACTATTAGTTTGTGCTTGTTTAGGGTCGTAAGATAAGCGGACTAAACAACCGCTTATACTTCCGAACCCGACCCGTTTGGTCGATCTTTGGATCCGACCAAGCTTAGTTAGTGATCATAATTTCATAAGGAATAACCACTGAGGTTATAACCTTATGATCACGTAGGATCGGTTAGTCATTTGCTAGTTAGCTTGTATGCCCATAGGAAATGACCAAAATGCCCTTTTGAAGCTAAAATCCGTAATTTGACTATGTGAACATATTTTTGACTTGTAATCTGATTTAGTAACATGTTTAGGGATAATTGGGCATGTAAGACTTGGCATAGGACATAGATTACCGTCCGAACATAGTTATACGCTAACGACGCCTTATAGTAGCTTATGTTACCATAATGTGTCGAAACGGGTCAAAAGCACTTAGGTAGGCTTTCCAATCAGAATGTAGGGCCTATTAAATCATACCATATGAGTTCAATTACTCATTTGATTTATAGAACCTCATTCTATCCTATCTCCCGATTTAGGTGTCGATTTATTTATCTAGCAATCCGATACTAGGTACCACTTGATTCCTTGATTGCCCGTGCATCGATAGTTCACAAAATCAAGGATACCCTACAATCTCAAGTGAGTACATAGTTCCCCTATTTTACTGTTTTCAATTGTTTTGGGGTGAATCATATGTACAAAACGATTTTCAAGGTTTAAACGATGATTTCAAAAACGATTAAGATGGTTTATACAAAACTAATAACGATTTCAATAAGGTGAACAAGACTTGTTGGTTGTAATTACATAACAAATGACATTCATTAGCTCTGATCAAGTCGACCAGTATTAGGTTATGGTACCATAGGATCTGACAAATCCCGTTATCAGACTACACCCATGGTTATGTGTGGGGGTTATGTAGGTAACGACCGAACCTGATGATTGTTAACTTACCCTTTGGTGGTTTGTTAATACGAAACGAGAAACGAGTTAAACGAGTCACGAAGGTTTGAATGTTGTTAACGAGACGACCAAAAGTATTTTTCACTATTAAAACGAATACGATTTTGGGTCGAGTTAAACGATTTGAAACGAGATACACGATTTGAAACGAGATAAACGAATTAAACGACTGGCTTTGGGTAGTGATTAGATAATGGAACGAGTGTAGTATGCTAGAATCATGGTAGATACGCCGCTGGTACTACTTATATATAAGTGATTCTATCATATTACATTGCGTGTCATTATTTAGTTCACTTGGGAAAACGATTTGAAACGATATCACACAACGAGGTTTTCGAAACGATATAAACCATACGAGTTTTATTAACGAGCTTTTACGAGATGTTTCCAAATTATTTTACTAAAACAAATGTTTTTGGGTTAAGACTCATGGCTACGAGATTTTATAAACTATAACCAATTTGATTTGAGTTGGTTAATTATGTTGCAATACACTTTTCAAAACGAGGTTTGTATTTTTGACACTTGTAGTCTAACGAGGTACTGCAACATATAAACGAGCCATGAATCCAATACTCCCACAAAACCTATGTACTCGCCAGCATTTCTTTGCTGACTTTACTTTTTACATATGTTTCAGGTGATATTGCTTGATGTTGCTTGCTAGGAAGTTTGTGTCACATAGGACCTGGACGAGGCCTTAGTGACTTGAAAACAGTCAAAACAATATGTAGTTAGTTTGTTTTGATTTAAAGACAATGTACATTACATAATAATTCAATAAAACAAAACATTTGGTTACCATGGTTGTGAAACAATAATTCTGTCGCCTCACTCCCTGGCGTTTCCGCCGCGGTTTGTTGTTTTAACGCGGCCGGGGTGTGACAGAAAATTGGTATCAGAGCCAATGGTTATAGGGAATTAGGTTATTAGTAATGCTTTAACCTAGACTATAACTTTAGGACCCTAACACAAGTTTACTTGTGTTTAGAAATTTTAAAACAATACTGTCACCTATCCTTAGGTGATAACCACAACAAGAACACAATAACGAATCCGCTTCGAAAATTAATCATCTATCCTTAGATGATTGATTACTAGGTTTTGAACCTTCTATTATAAGGTTTTGAACCCTTCCAGTCTGATTCATCTTTGGCTTTGTGCCTTTCGAGTTTTCAAAATCTCGTCAAAGTTTGGGTTTAAATAATGTGAACACGTGCAAACTGGAAGAGTGAATGCCTGTACCCTGAGTTTTCTGTCTAAGGCTAGAGTGTTCGTACAAATCCGCATTATCGGACCAGTCACTCTTACCTGGGAACTCTTGGGGTGAGTGTTCACTTATAGGCGAGCATGTCTTCGCGATACATTATTTTGACCTATTTACTTTGATTTGTCACTGCGTGTCGTTTGTTTGTTCAAGGTAACGAACAAATGATCGCCTTCCTTGTGTGGTGTCGATATTTTCAATACCTCTTTTGTTCCTCCAATTGTCAACCTCACGCGTTTCCCATGTTTCCTTTTTAGACAATGCCTCCACGACGCAATTCTCAAACCGATGCTCGAACTTATACTGCTGAGGAACTCGCAGCCCTTGTCTCTCAACAAATGGCTGCTGTGCTTCCAGGCATTGTGACCCAAATCCACGAGCTATACAATAACAATAATAACAACAACAATGCACCGTGTAATTTCAAGAATTTCAATTCTGCGAAGCCGCTTAAGTTTTCTGGGTCACAAGGAGCAACCGCACTCCTGCAATGGTTTGAGAGTATCGAGAGCACATTCAGACATGTGCAGTGTCCGAATGCGCGCAAAGTTGAGTTTGCTTCAAGCGTATTTGAGAAGCGAGCTCTTACATGGTGGAACGGAGTGATGCGTGATAGGGGTGCCGAAGTGGCACTAGCACAGACTTAGGATGAGCTCCGAGCTCTCATGATGAGAGAGTTCTGTCCCCGACACGAGATTCGAGTGTTGGAACGAGAATTTGACGATTTGAAACAAATCGGGGGAGAACACCGTGCTTATACGGATCGATTTGAGGAGCTTAGTTTGTTGTGTCCCACGATGGTTACCCCGTTGGATAAGGCAATTGAGAGGTATATCGATGGTTTACCCGACTCCATTCAGGACATCCTGACTGGCGTTAATCCTACTACCGTTCGTCAAGCAATCGAGTTGTCTGCTACCCTGACTGAATCTCAAGTCAGGAAGGGTAAACTCACCCGCAAGGGTGATAAAAAGAAGTCAACCGATTCTGAAAAGGGTAAGGGTGAGAAGCAGGATGAGGCATCGAAGAAGTCAAGGAAGCGCAAGGCTTCCCAAAACTTTGCTGTCACCAATCAAACTGCTCAGAACCCTCAGAACCCACCGACTCAACCTCCTGCAAAGAAAGCATATGCTGGTACCGCACCTCACTGCACTCGATGTAATGGTCACCATGTTGCCCAACAGGCCTGTAAACAGTGTGCTACGTGTGGTAGGCTTGGGCATTTGGCCAATACTTGTCATTTTGGTCAAAATCATGCTGCCCAGGTTCCAGCACAAGCTCAAGGGAATGCTGTGAGATTCCCACCTGGTTCATGTTTCAATTGCGGAGAAATGGGTCATTTTCGCAACAATTGCCCGAGATTGGTAAACGCGAATGCGAATGTTAACCCAAATCCGAACGCGAACGTGAATGTGAATCCCGCTCGTGGACGAGTGTTTAACATCAACGAGGCGATCGATGATGCAGCTTTAAACAATTAGTATTTTGTATTTCTTCTGGTTGTTATCTTTTAAACATTTAACAGACAATGCGGTTGTTATATAAATAAAATTTATGGTTTTATTTTAAACTACTGCAATTGCATGAATGTTTGAAGCAACCTTGTAATGTCAACACAAAGACAAACTGCTCGTGTAGTTCTGTCAATCCCATGATCACTTGTGATCTCCCCTAGAACCTTAAACGCTCATTTCTTTTAAAAACCCATTGTTATTTGAGAAAACGATTCATCTGTCCGAGCTTTTTCACCTTGAGGAGCTCCTGCCTCTTTGTGAAAAGGAAAGATGGATCTTTTTGTATGTGTATCTATTATCGTAAGCTTGATAAGCTTAACATCAAGAACCGAATTCCTATTAAGATCTTCCTATCTTCATGGTTAGACTCTTGGAAATATTTAAAGTGCCAAATGAAATCCACGGATTGGATTCCTGGCGTACTTTAAATACCCTGGTCCAAAGATAACAAATTAAAGGTCGAATTAATCAATTATGCGATTTTGTGATTATGTGTTTATGTGTTCTCCTTTGTGTTTTGTGCGATCCGATTTGTTTTCAAAATCCTCATAGAATCTCCCATATCTTCATATGATGGATTCATAGTAGGATATTCAAAGGTACTACCTTAAATCCTTAATGGGCTTCTACGTGGTAGTTAAGACCCTTGGATTATATAAGTGCCATTTCATATTTCGAAAAAGACCCCTTGAGTGGTCTAGTTAAAGATTGATTCAACATCTGGTCAGGAATGAAATGTGATATAGCTGGAAAGACTTCTAGGTAGTCTGTTTTAAAAGATCATTTATTGATCTACAGGACTCAATGATGGTCTAGTCACGCTCATCACAGGTTCATTCATTTGGTTCTTCCCTACACATTATCAAATACACTGTGTGGACTATGCAAGGAATTACGTAATTATGGACGCGTACATAATTATGAAATTCAGTGCACGGAAACCACAGTAAGATTTATCATGTGTAAGAACTGATAGTGGCAACAATAACGGAATGTGAACGATGTAATGGAGGTACGGTGGACGCACCAATGACACTTCATATACTTGTATATATGTCACACCCCCAAAATCCACCTGCGGAGTATCACCGCTTGGGAGCGTGACATGACCAGGATCTTAACCACCAATCATTTTGAACGTGTAAAATAGTTAAGTATAGCGGAAGCATTTAAGTAAAACTCAAACATAAGTGTAAACGTATGAAATATCATAAGTGTTGAAATAGCATTCACGATCCTTTGCCCACAACGACCTGCTCCTCCCTGTGCAAGCTCCATAATGTACCTAAGGTCCTGCAAGGCATGCAGCAGAGAGTCAACAACTAGTTGAGCGAGTTCACAGCAAGTAAGTTCAGTAATAGAATAGTATAGCAAGCATTGCGTTCGTTTATCTAATCATGCATCGTATTAGTTCGATCATTGTTCATGTATAGTATTGGTTCGTATCGCGGGCCCTTTCGGCATGTATGCGAAGATTAGGGAAAGTTCTCAAGTATTCTAGACTATGTATATTTGTATCGCTGGCCACCCTGGCATGTGTGCGAAGTTTTAGTATGTGTAGTTCGCAGCCTTCCTGAGGCATGTGTGCGAAGATTAGTCATAATATCGCAGCCAACCCCTGGCGTGTGTGCGAAGATCAGTTCAAGTAGGTATACTAGTCTAGCTGTATCTCATCATTTACCATCCTCACCCTGAGGCCTATATCATTAAGTTCCATTAACTAAGTATGTACGTACAATCATCCAATCCCATTCCCACCCTGGGAACCCCATGCCTTGGCTGTGTGAACTCACCTTGGGTTGCTCGGCAGATACACAAAGAGAGAAAGAGAGTTCTTGAACTAACAGTGGTCAACCACGTCCTAACAGGGTTACCACATAAGTCAGGTTTGGTTCAAGTATCACACGTATGTATCACATAAATTAGCACGTTGCAAGCATGCAAAGATCATGGTAAACACGTATAGCACGTTTATCAGTCAAAGCATATCATAACCATACTTGTGTGCCTCGGATGGTTGGGCCATTGAGCTTGTGCGAGCCCAACCATCTTGTGCAAGATAACTGTCTAACCCAATAAATACCCGGCCCAACATATAACGAATCAACAATGCACATCTCGGCCCAAATACATACTACCAAATAACATATCGGCCCAATCAGATAAACAGTCCAATAACATACAGTCATAAGTCCAATTATTTGGCCCAAACGGTTGGGCCCATGACAGTGTAGGCCCAAACAGATGTACGTGCAAAGGTGGTCTCGAGTCGCAACGGGGATCTCGAGTCGCAACCGGGATTTCGAGTCACATCAGGAGATTACGAGTCGCAACAGTAGATTGCGAGTCGCAATGGCTGGTCTCGGTTCATCATGGTCCGGTTACGAGTTGCAACGGGACTCGCAACCATGGTTCCGGCTGATGCTGTTGTGGTCTCGAGTCATGATCGTGGGTTCCCGACTCGCAATCTGAGTCGCAACCAAGCGTGTAACAGCTTTCCTGAATTCCTTAAATAACAATAACAACTAATCCGTGATTTCAGCAAACAGGTTCAACAGTTTCGGAAAACAGATCAAGCATGATAATTAACAGTTTCAACATATGGCAATTATCGATCAAATAGAGTCTTTAGCAACATATTTACATAAACTCTATGAACCCTAATCAAGATTAGACATGAACAATGCATCAAATCCCCAAAACATATTAGCTTATAACTCGAATTGTTAACATCTATCCATTCTCAAATCATCATGCACACAATCTAATTTATTAACAATACTTAACAGCCGATCCATAATTCATATACATCCGATTCATGTGCAAGGCCGATTACAAGAACCTTATCTAGCATGCAATTCACATCAATCAAAATCATTCGGATACAATACATACAAGACCGGTCACATATCAACAACATGATACCACATAATTGACAAGATACATAATCATGAATTACTAACCGATATGTAAACAAGAGCGGAGCCGAGAGCTTGAAAGGGTGAGTGTGTGATCCGGTTCCGAGAGAGAGAGTTTATGTGTGTGAGTTCTTGTTTGCTAAGCTTGTGAAAAAATTAACCCTAATGGTATATGTATCATGTACGCATAAGGAGTGTGGGCCGAAACCTCACTTGGGCCGAGGTTTCGAGTCTAGTGTGTGGCCCGAATGGGCTTGTGTTCGGTTGAGCATTCGGTTCAAGTAACGTATTCGTAACACAAGTAATCACGTAACATTCAATCAGTTAATAGCATCACATAAGTTCATCAACAGTTACACGTAATACAAGGGTCGGTAAAGTACGAGTTGTCACATTATCCCCAACTAATTGGAAATTTCGTCCCGAAATTTGGTATGCACTCACTGAGGAAGCTAGGTAAGTTCGATCGTTCACTGGTTTTCTGGGGTGTCACATCCTCCCCCTGTTGATCTGGAATTTCGTCCCGAAATTCCGAAGTAGTAGCTTCAGCCTCAGTAGTGGTAGCATTGGTTTCGAATCACTGGGGGTACTTTTCTGTCATCCTGTCTTCGCGTTCTCAGGTGTACTCTGGGCCACGTTTGGAGTTCCAATGAACTCGGACAAGAGGGATTCTCTTGTGTTTGAGGACCTTCACATCCCGGTCCGTGATTTCTACTGGTTCTTTGACGAACTGCAACCGCTCGTCGATAGTGAGTTCCTTAAAAAGGAATGATGAGGTTTTCATCTGATAGGCACTTCTTTAAGTTCGATACATGAAAGGCATTGTGAACTGCCCCGAGTTCAGCTGGTAGGTTCAATCTATAGGCTACCCTGCCTATTCGTTCTATGATCTTGAATGGTCCGACATACCGTGGATTTAGTTTGCCCCGTTTGCCAAAACGAACTACACCCTTCCAGGGTGAAACTTTTAGTAAAACCCGGTCCCCGACCTGAAATTCCAATGGCTTACTACGCTTGCCCGCGTAGGCTTTCTGACGGTCGCGCGCTGCCGCCATGCGTTGTCGTATTTGTGCAATCTTTTCTGTGGCGTCCACTACAATCTCTGGACCCGTGATCTGACTATCCCCCACCTCTGCCCAACCGAGAGGTGACCGGCATTTACGCCCGTACAATGCCTCGAATGGAGCGACTTGAATGCTGGTGTGATAACTGTTATTATATGAAAACTCCACCAAAGGGAGGTGCTTTTCCCAGCCGTTGCCGAAATTGATAACGCATGCCCTAAGCATGTCTTCAAGTGTTTGAATCGTTCGCTCAGACTGCCCATCCGTCTGAGGGTGATAAGCTGTGCTCATTTCCACTGAGGTATCTTAAGCTGTTGAAGTAGGCCCGCTGGTTTCCGATATTCGACCTTGACTCCCGCACAGGTCAAGCATTTTCCAACGTACGTAGCGATGTGGGCCTCCATACTAGGCCACCAATATGTAGTGCTGATATCGGGGTACATTTTGTCCGACCCTGGATGTACCGAATAGCGAGACTTGTGCGCTTCGTCCATCACAAGTTCGCGTAGACCGCCTTAAAGTGGGACCCAAACACGCCCCGTTACATAGTAGGCACTGTCTGCCTTCTGTTCCATTCGTTGTCGTGAGCCACGTAAGGCTTCAGCCTTGACGTTTTCGGGCTTCAGTGCTTCTGTCTGAGCAGCTCGTATCTGTACTGGAGGGCTAGACTGAATCGTAAGCTGTAGCGCTCGCGCGCTTCGGTAAGGTGTCCTTCCGACCGAGGGCGTCTGCCACAACACTGGCTTTGCCTGGATGGTACTTAGTAGTGCATTCGTAGTCGCTAAGTAGTTCAACCCATCGCCGTTGATGCATGTTCAAATCCTTCTGCTTAAGGATATGCTCGAGACTCCTGTGATCGGTGTAAGTCGTGCACCTGGTACCGTACAGGTAGTGTCGCCATATCTTAAGCGCGAACACATCAGCTCCCAGCTCTAAATCGTGCGTCGTGTAGTTGCGTTCATGAATCTTAAGTTGACGTGAAGCGTAAGCAATAACCCTGTCGCGCTGCATTAACACACATCCAAGTCCCCGAACGGATGCATCACAATAAACCACGAAGTCGTCTGTGCCCTCTGGCAGAGAGAGGATAGGTGCACTGCGAAGTCTATCCTTTAGGTGCCGTAGTGTGATCATGGCTATCCTTAGGTGCTGAAAAGCAGTTTCCTGGGGATCTCCCCAACGGTAGGTGACACCCTTCTGTGTCAGTAGCGTAAGTGGCTGAGCAATCTTCGAGAAATCCTTGGTAAACCGTCTGTAGTACGTGGTGCAGGCCAGTTTCTAGTCGAGGCTACCTTGGATGGATCGTCACGGATCCCATCCTTGTTCACTACGTGGCCTAAGAAGTGGACTTCACGAATACTATGACGAACTTGTCTAGGTAGGGTTTGCACACCCTGTTCATAAGGTCCTTAAATACGGCAGGAGCATTCAAATAATATCAAGCCATCCATCATATCAAACATAAAGTACAGTAGTTAAAATAATCCATAAAACCCAATACGATTTATGTTCAAACCAAACTTTGTTTGAGTAACAGAGACATAATAAAGAAAATCCCAAAACGAGTTATAAGTTCAAATATCGTTCACAGCGTCTCCTTGTCCTAGCACGAAAGCTCGACCTCTTGCCTCGTTGCCATTGTTGTCGTTGTTGTTCCCGTTGCCCTGGTTATTGTTGTGGTTCTGATTCTGGTTCAACTGAGGGCAATCGCGCTTGTAATGACCTTCTGCCCCACACTGGAAACATCCCCGATTTCCACGCTGTGGCTGCTGCTGCTGTGGGTTCTGAGGAGCTGGTGGTGGAAGTTGCTGGTTCTGATTAGTCGGCCGTGAGCTTCTGTAATCCTTGGCTTCGTGCCCTAGCTTGAGACATCTCTGGCAACGTTCCTTGCGACACCTTCCACTGTGGTGCCTGTTACACTTGTTACATAGTGGGTGTACTCCCCTGTATCCACCCTGCTCCAGATTGCCAGCTGATTGCTGACTCGGATTCTGGTAGTCATTCGTCTTGCGCTGCTGTGCTTGAGACTGATCGGGAACTGATCCCCTGCTGGAATCCCCATCCCATTTCCGTTTGTTGTCGTTGGGTGTAGCAGAAGTAGCAGCTGGAGTGACTGTAGCAGTAGTGCTGACGCGCTTAGGCAGTTTATTCTGATCCACTGCCTGGTCGGTGATGCGATGAGCGAGGCGCTGAATTTCCTGTATGTTGTCGAGATTAGCCGACGTCACGTGGCTCTGAATCTCTGGCGCCAATCCCTTGAGATACATCTCAATGCGCTTGTATGGAGGGTCCACCATAGTTGGACACAGAACGGCCAGCTCGTTCGACCGTTTAGTATACGCTTCGATCTCTGACCCAACCATTTTCAGATTATACAACTCGTCTTCCAGCTTGTGAATATCCTCACGCGTGCAATATTCCCTCTTAATGAGTTCCTTGAAGTCGTTCCAGGGTGTGGCGTTAGCAGCTGCCAACCCTAAGATTTGAACTTGGGCATTCCACCAAGTTAGCGCTATTCCTTCTAGCGTGCCAGTGGCGTATTTCACCCTGCGTGCCTCAGGGCATTCACACATTTCGAAGACTGACTCTAGCTTCTCAAACCAGTGGAGGAGTCCCACTGCCCCCTCTGTGCCGCCGAAAGTACTTGGACGACAGTCCATGAAGTTCTTAAAGGTGCAAACTTGCTGCGCTGGTTGACCTATTGTGTATGAATAGGGCAAAGTTTAAATACAAGGGCTAGCTTAGGAATGTAGGATCTAAAGATCCTAGTGTAAGTTATGACTACAGGGTATACTACCTGCTTGAGCAGCTGCAAGTGCCGCAGCAACTTGAGCTTGAACGAGAGCCTCTAACTGGGCTTGAGTCATGTTGATTCGTCCAGACATGATCTTCATAGTAAAAGTAACGTAAACGAGAGTGGTTTGCGAGTAGGGCGATGATAGAAAAGTGTAAGCACATAGGTGTTCTCATGTAATAAAGTCGTGTGTATCTAAGCGTAATGCGAGCAAAGTTCTAAGCAGTTCTAGCAAACAGGCAATAAACATAAACCTTATTACCTAGGATGTCGAGTCTTGCACGTGGAGCGAAGCGTCGTTGTGGATCGTTGAGAGCACTGTTCTGGTTATAGTCTGGTTTTAATAAAAACGTTTTCCCACATTAAAACCTAGTTCTCTATAACCAATGGCTCTGATACCAATCTGTCACACCCCCAAAATCCACCTGTGGAGTATCACCGCTTGGGAGCGTGACATGACCAGGATCTTAACCACCAATCATTTTGAACGTGTAAAATAGTTAAGTATAGCGGAAGCATTTAAGTAAAACTCAAACATAAGTGTAAACGTATGAAATATCATAAGTGTTGAAATAGCATTCACGATCCTTTGCCCACAACGACCTGCTCCTCCCTGTGCAAGCTCCATAATGTACCTAAGGTCCTGCAAGGCATGCAGCAGAGAGTCAACAACTAGTTGAGCGAGTTCACAGCAAGTAAGTTCAGTAATAGAATAGTATAGCAAGCATTGTGTTCGTTTATCTAATCATGCATCGTATTAGTTCGATCATTGTTCATGTATAGTATTGGTTCGTATCGCGGGCCCTTTCGGCATGTATGCGAAGATTAGGGAAAGTTCTCAAGTATTCTAGACTATGTATATTTGTATCGCTGGCCACCCTGGCATGTGTGCGAAGTTTTAGTATGTGTAGTTCGCAGCCTTCCTGAGGCATGTGTGCGAAGATTAGTCATAATATCGCAGCCAACCCCTGGCGTGTGTGCGAAGATCAGTTCAAGTAGGTATACTAGTCTAGCTGTATCTCATCATTTACCATCCTCACCCTGAGGCCTATATCATTAAGTTCCATTAACTAAGTATGTACGTACAATCATCCAATCCCATTCCCACCCTGGGAACCCCATGCCTTGGCTGTGTGAACTTACCTTGGGTTGCTCGGCAGATACACAAAGAGAGAAAGAGAGTTCTTGAACTAACAGTGGTCAATCACGTCCTAACAGGGTTACCACATAAGTCAGGTTTGGTTCAAGTATCACACGTATGTATCACATAAATTAGCACGTTGCAAGCATGCAAAGATCATGGTAAACACGTATAGCACGTTTATCAGTCAAAGCATATCATAACCATACTTGTGTGCCTCGGATGGTTGGGCCATTGAGCTTGTGCGAGCCCAACCATCTTGTGCAAGATAACTGTCTAACCCAATAAATACCCGGCCCAACATATAACGAATCAACAATGCACATCTCGGCCCAAATACATACTACCAAATAACATATCGGCCCAATCAGATAAACAGTCCAATAACATACAGTCATAAGTCCAATTATTTGGCCCAAACGGTTGGGCCCATGACAGTGTAGGCCCAAACAGATGTACGTGCAAAGGTGGTCTCGAGTCGCAACGGGGATCTCGAGTCGCAACTGGGATTTCGAGTCACATCAGGAGATTACGAGTCGCAACAGTAGATTGCGAGTCGCAATGGCTGGTCTCGGTTCATCATGGTCCGGTTACGAGTCGCAACGGGACTCGCAACCATGGTTCCGGCTGATGCTGTTGTGGTCTCGAGTCATGATCGTGGGTTCCCGACTCGCAATCTGAGTCGCAACCAAGCGTGTAACAGCTTTCCTGAATTCCTTAAATAACAATAACAACTAATCCGTGATTTCAGCAAACAGGTTCAACAGTTTCGGAAAACAGATCAAGCATGATAATTAACAGTTTCAACATATGGCAATTATCGATCAAATAGAGTCTTTAGCAACATATTTACATAAACT
Organism: Helianthus annuus; assembly: GCF_002127325.2. Taxonomy (NCBI): domain Eukaryota; kingdom Viridiplantae; phylum Streptophyta; class Magnoliopsida; order Asterales; family Asteraceae; genus Helianthus; species Helianthus annuus. The sequence goes on from NC_035434.2 coordinate 91,021,018, forward strand.
CTATGAACCCTAATCAAGATTAGACATGAACAATGCATCAAATCCCCAAAACATATTAGCTTATAACTCGAATTGTTAACATCTATCCATTCTCAAATCATCATGCACACAATCTAATTTATTAACAATACTTAACAGCCGATCCATAATTAATATACATCCGATTCATGTGCAAGGCCGATTACAAGAACCTTATCTAGCATGCAATTCACATCAATCAAAATCATTCGGATACAATACATACAAGACCGGTCACATATCAACAACATGATACCACATAATTGACAAGATACATAATCATGAATTACTAACCGATATGTAAACAAGAGCGGAGCCGAGAGCTTGAAAGGGTGAGTGTGTGATCCGGTTCCGAGAGAGAGAGTTTATGTGTGTGAGTTCTTGTTTGCTAAGCTTGTGAAAAAATTAACCCTAATGGTATATGTATCATGTACGCATAAGGAGTGTGGGCCGAAACCTCACTTGGGCCGAGGTTTCGAGTCTAGTGTGTGGCCCGAATGGGCTTGTGTTCGGTTGAGCATTCGGTTCAAGTAACGTATTCGTAACACAAGTAATCACGTAACATTCAATCAGTTAATAGCATCACATAAGTTCATCAACAGTTACACGTAATACAAGGGTCGGTAAAGTACGAGTTGTCACAATATAAGTGTCCCTCTTACACTGCAAGCATAATGTTATTAAAGATACTAGAAGTTCAGAACCCAACCAGTATTGTCTTATCTTTCCGACTTCATGTTTCGAGCTCTCACAAGTTTCCTCTGATTAAATTTCGGGACGAAATTTCCTGAAGTAGGGGAGACTGTGACATCTGTGCCTTCAAGACCATCGAACAAATACCAAATCAATGAAATATTGTATTTCATACTTGGAATTTGTATAAATATGTGTATCGTTTACACATATCAATTCTCGTTCGATTTCAAGCTCTAAATCGCTTTCTGGAAGGTTATACGCGATCTGATGCGTAAATATAACCAGTTTAATGCAACAAACACTCCGGAATAGTGACATAGGCTTAACATACCTTAAATAACCTTCACATAACTTAGAAATAAGTTTTGGATGGTTTGGTGTGTCGAAAACAAGTTTGTTCAATCGCAGGGACTATTTGTGTCAAACTGCGAAACTATACCGATTCGTATGGTGTCGAACAGTCCGGAACTTGATCATAAGTTAAACATACCATATATAACCTAAAAATGGCTTAGAAATAAGCTTTGATAGGTTCGGTGTGCGAAAACATGCTTATATGATCTTACAGGGACTAAAAGTGTCAAAAACGGCGTAAGTTTGCATTTTCGCGCGTATCTTACGTTCTGGACACATCTGGACATCCAAAATTTTTGTACACACTAAAATATTTTTATTTTTAGTGATCGCCATGCAAAAATTCCATTCGTCGCTTAATTTGGATCAGTTTTGCGTTCGTTACGACTTCCGTCGTAATTAACCGAACAACGCGATCGTACGACCAAACGAACCGACATCCGAGATGTTTTTGAGCATGTTTTGAGTCCCCTATACTTTAACTTCATTTTAGAGCCTTGAAATGAGGTTAACGGGGTTTAAACGCATCGAAAAAGGCTTTAAACACGTGCAGGGACCATTTCTGCCATTTTTGAAACTTTGCTGAATCAGACACATGGTAGCGTAGCGCGAGCACCTCCTGCCTATGCCGTCGCGCTACGCGAGCATCACATCTGGGCAGAAAGTCTGTTTTCAGCAACAGTTTGTAAATTCAGGGGCCAATCTTGCAATTTCTTTGTGTGGTAACCAAGTTACCACCTCTCCAAGGCTTTGCACCTGCTCCTAACACTTGTATGGATGAGATTTATTGCTTAATGGCTAAACAATCCACTTGTGATGATCTTGTTCATTACCAACAAGTATAAATAGCCAAGCCATCCATTGTTTCATTTGCTCATTCCTCATTTCCTCACTTCTTATCTGCTTTGGAAGCTCTCTCAACTGATTTGGGACTTGTCTTCTTTGTAGAAAAGATAGCAAGGACTATTGTGAGCCTTCTTTCATTCTTTTTCTTGCTTTTTCCTTATGTAGTGCAGAAAGTCAAACAGTTTGGCCAACAGTTTGACTTTCGGTTTTGACCATCAATTGGTCAAGTCAAAGTTTAATTGAACTTTGAAACGTGATTGTAGTCACGATAGTTATAATCCTTCGTGATTATAGCTGCTGATTACAACATTAGCTAGTTGTAGTGTCGAGTCAAAGTTTCGGTCAAAATGCGTTTTAGCACGCATTTTGCCTCGGAACTACTTTAGGGTATCAAAACACTTTGTTTTGATACCAAATCAGTAGGTTAGACATGTTTTGACATGTCTAACTCGACACTATTAGTTTGTGCTTGTTTAGGGTCGTAAGATAAGCGGACTAAACAACCGCTTATACTTCCGAACCCGACCCGTTTGGTCGATCTTTGGATCCGACCAAGCTTAGTTAGTGATCATAATTTCATAAGGAATAACTACTGAGGTTATAACCTTATGATCACGTAGGATCGGTTAGTCATTTGCTAGTTAGCTTGTATGCCCATAGGAAATGACCAAAATGCCCTTTTGAAGCTAAAATCCGTAATTTGACTATGTGAACATATTTTTGACTTGTAATCTGATTTAGTAACATGTTTAGGGATAATTGGGCATGTAAGACTTGGCATAGCACATAGATTACCGTCCGAACATAGTTATACGCTAACGACGCCTTATAGTAGCTTATGTTACCATAATGTGTCGAAACGGGTCAAAAGCACTTAGGTAGGCTTTCCAATCAGAATGTAGGGCCTATTAAATCATACCATATGAGTTCAATTACTCATTTGATTTATAGAACCTCATTCTATCCTATCTCCCGATTTAGGTGTCGATTTATTTATCTAGCAATCCGATACTAGGTACCACTTGATTCCTTGATTGCCCGTGCATCGATAGTTCACAAAATCAAGGATACCCTACAATCTCAAGTGAGTACATAGTTCCCCTATTTTACTGTTTTCAATTGTTTTGGGGTGAATCATATGTACAAAACGATTTTCAAGGTTTAAACGATGATTTCAAAAACGATTAAGATGGTTTATACAAAACTAATAACGATTTCAATAAGGTGAACAAGACTTGTTGGTTGTAATTACATAACAAATGACATTCATTAGCTCTGATCAAGCCGACCAGTATTAGGTTATGGTACCATAGGATCTGACAAATCCCGTTATCAGACTACACCTATGGTTATGTGTGGGGGTTATGTAGGTAACGACCGAACCTGATGATTGTTAACTTACCCTTTGGTGGTTTGTTAATACGAAACGAGAAACGAGTTAAACGAGTCACGAAGTTTGAATGTTGTTAACGAGACGACCAAAAGTATTTTTCACTATTAAAACGAATACGATTTTGGGTCGAGTTAAACGATTTGAAACGAGATAAACGAATTAAACGATTGGCTTTGGGTAGTGATTAGATAATGGAACGAGTGTAGTATGCTAGAATCATGGTAGATACGCCGCTGGTACTTCTTATATATAAGTGATTCTATCATATTACATTGCGTGTCATTATTTAGTTCACTTGGGAAAACGATTTGAAACGATATCACACAACGAGGTTTTCGAAACGATATAAACCATACGAGTTTTATTAACGAGCTTTTACGAGATGTTTCCAAATTATTTTACTAAAACAAATGTTTTTGGGTTAAGACTCATGGCTACGAGATTTTATAAACTATAACCAATTTGATTTGAGTTGGTTAATTATGTTGCAATACACTTTTCAAAACGAGGTTTGTATTTTTGACACTTGTAGTCTAACGAGGTACTGCAACATATAAACGAGCCATGAATCCAATACTCCCACAAAACCTATGTACTCGCCAGCATTTCTTTGCTGACTTTACTTTTTACATATGTTTCAGGTGATATTGCTTGATGTTGCTTGCTAGGAAGTTTGTGTCACATAGGACCTGGACGAGGCCTTAGTGACTTGAAAACAGTCATAACAATATGTAGTTAGTTTGTTTTGATTTAAAGACAATGTACATTACATAATAATTCAATAAAACAAAACATTTGGTTACCATGGTTGTGAAACAATAATTCTGTCGCCTCACTCCCCGGCGTTTCCACCGCGGTTTGTTGTTTTAACGCGGCCGGGGTGTGACACTTATATATAGGAAGTACCAGCGGCGTATCCACCATGCTTGTATCATATTACACACGCCTCGTTACTTAATCATTTACCCAAACCATCCACCATGTAAGATTGTTCTTGTATAACTCAATTGTTTATTGTGTAAACCATGTCAAATGTCTATGTTCAATGTAAATCACCAAATGTGTATGTCAATGTCAACGTGTTTATGTTCAATGTAAATCATGTAATGTGTATACCAAAATGTATCATGTATGGTAAGCGAAATGTATCAACTTAAACCATATGTAAAATGCACAAAACAAGTCGTTGAAGTAAAACGTGGTTTAAATCAACGTTATGTTCTGTGGAAAAATGCATGCTCTATTGATATTAACATTTATGCGGTATTGTAAACTATGCATACATCCAAGCCTTGAGACTGTGGCGATAAACCCTTAAACAAATTAAAGGTTTATCTAAGTTATGTATATCGAATTCGGTCATTCCTTCCAATCCTATCAAACCCAGGATTTCAGAAACGGGAGTTGTCAATTCCTATGGTACCACTACCTACTAACGAACGGCGTAGCTAATGTTAATGAATGTATTGTCCCATGTTAAACAAACCAAATGTCATAACAAAATTGAAGGCATGTGAGGTAAACAATTGTACTAAGTATGCTAAGTAAACATACGAAGCAGAAATGTTCATGTAAATCAATGTGCCCATATGCTGAGTAAACATATGCAGCAGAAATGTTCATGTAAATCAATGTGTCCATATGCTGAGTAAACATATGCAACAGAAATGTAATGTAAATCAATGTACTAAGTATGCACACAATGGGCATATATAGCATGAAATGTAATGAAATCATGTACTATAATGTACTAATGAACATAGCAGATATACGATGTGAAAACATGGAAAGCATGAAAGTAACAGATAGGCACATGTGTTTCACCCCAAAACAGTTTGGAAAACAGTAAAAGAGGGGTTCAATGTACTCACCTGAGATTGCTTTGAATTCCTTGTATAATAACCAGATAATGCTAAAGATCACGGGATATCAAACGGCACCTAATAGGTAGCTATGTTAATATACCGGACCAAATCGGAAGGATCGAATAGTATGCGGGTTCGTAAACCAAACGAGTATGGAGACTCGTGTAATATGGTTTAACAAGCCTACATACTAAAATGAAACCTAACCTAAGTGCTTGCGACCCATTACGACCCGTTTAGGTAGCTTATGCTACCTTAACGCGTCGTTCGCGTAGAACGCGTTTGGAACGCCTAACATAGCGACCACAAGGTATAACCTTGGAAGGTTATAGCTATGGTCACCTAATGTGTTTGGTCGGATCCTAATGATCGACCAAATGGGTCGGGTTCGAAAGTATAAGCGATGGTTTAGATCGCTTACCTTACGACTCTATATAAGCACTAAACTAAAAGTGACGAGCTAAGCATGTTAGAACATGCTTAACTAAGTTTAGAAAACAGGTTTGGCATCAAAACAAACGGCTTTGATGCTCACGAGTAGTTTGGTTACAAAATATGCAAGAATGCACATTTTGGCCGAAACTACGACTCGTCACTGAGCCTAGATAACGTGGTAATCAGTAGGTATAGTCACTACGGACTATAACCATCGTGATCACGCTCACGTTATGAAGTTCCAAGAACTTCGTGTTGGCCATAGGCTGGTCAATGCAGAAAGTCAACAAAATGTTGACTTTCGGACTCGAAAAGCGAATAAAAGAGCGAAAGAAGACTTACGGAGGGTCCCCGAATGCTAATCTAGATCAAAATAGCTCAGGTATGAAACAAAGGTTCCAACTTAGAGCTTAGATCAGATTCTTGTGGGTTTTTGGAACAAAGGGGGGGTATTTATAGGAAAAGCATAACCGTTAGGATCGTTTATCGAATATCGTGCCACAATCGGGTGCGTACACTTGTCAAAAATGTGGTGGTTACTGAAAATGGCCTTTGGCCTTTGATTGGGTGAAAGGGCATTGCCCCTTGATCGAACGAAAGGCCAACTGCATTAAATGCAAACATTGAATCTGGTCTAACAGTCCCACGCGGCCCGCCTCAATATGCAGGCCAAACTCACGCGGGCCGCCTGGCCCCGTCTGATCTGCACATATTTTCAGAATTGGCAGTTTTGGTCCCTGTTGCGTATTTAAGCCATTTCCGACACTTCTAAGGCCCGTAAAGCCATCTTTAAGGCCCTAAAATGATGCCTAAACATTTTGGACATGAAACATGCTCAAAAATGTTCCGGATGTCGGTTCATTTGGCCGTACGATCGCGATGTTCGCTTAATTACGACGGAATGCGCATAAGCGCGAAAGACGATCCAAATGACGCGACGAATGGATTTTTCTCATGCCAAACACTAAGGCATAATATTAGGATGCTTACATAAATTTTTGGATGTCCGGATGTATTCAGAACGTAAGTTATGCGCGAAAGTGCAAACTTGTGCACTTTTTGACACTTTTAGTCCCTGAATGATCCAAAAGTTTATTTTAGCATACCAAACCCCTCAAAGCCTATTTCTAAGCTATGTAAAGGATATTTATGGTATGTTTAACTTATGGACATGTTCCGGAATGTTCGTTACAGTTCAAATTGGCATACTTTCGCAGTTTGTCAAGTTTAGTCCCTGTAAGCGAATTAACTTGTTTTTGCCATACCAAAGCCTTCAAAACTTATTTCTAAGTTATGTAAAGGTTATTTAAGGTATGTTGAGTATATGTTGCTGTTCCGGAGTATTTGTCGCATTAAACTGAGTACGTTTACGCACCAGTTTGCGTATAATTCCCCAGAAAGCGATGTAGAGCTCGAAATCGAACAAGAGTTGATATGTGCAAACGATACACATATTTATACAAGTCCAAAGTATGAAATACAATATTTCATTGGTTTGGCGTTTGTTTGATGGTTGAAGTGACACAGGTGTCACATTTTTAAGCTTAAAAACTGGGTTAGGGTTTCAAAATTTGTCAATTGGTAAGTTGTTTTGTTTTTCTTATGGTGTGCTATATGATTAAATGAACGACGATATAAAAAATCTGATATTTTGTATCAACTGAATGCATGAGAAAGCTACCACGTCTTGTCAAGAAAGCTAGAAAAAGGCCTTATACTATTACACTCAAAAAGCCAAGACAATAAGAAATTGCTAAAACAGTAGAAAAAGAGAAGAGGAGAGGAGAGACGCAAGTGTAACACCCCGACCACGTATAACAACCCGCGGTGGCAACGTCGGGGTCACTTTACAAATTGTTTGGAACACATTGTATTTTAAGTATTGTAATATTAAATTAATAAATTACATTGTCTTTGGGAATACGAAAACGCAACACAAACTAATTATTTTTATTTTAAGAATACTAAGGCTCAAGTGATTCCCACGTGTAGCATACTTGTAGATGATCAAACATTTGCACCCGAAACATATGTGAAAACAGACGGTCAACAATAAAGTTGGTGTGTAACATAGGTTTTGTAGTTAAATTCATGGCTAAGTATTTGTATTTCAATACTTTGTCTGACTACAAGAGTCTATGAATGAATAAAATTTTGTAGCCATGAATCCTAACCAATGTTTCTTTGTCAACTCGTGTAACCAAATGTTGAGCACAAAAAAATTTATGGTTATATACATGTTTGAAAACCAAATTTCTTGTATAAACAAAATGTCTTGTATAACCAAATGTCTTGTGTAAACCAAATGTCTTATATAAACAAAATGTTGTATAACCAAATGTCTTGTGTAAACCAAATGCCTTGTTTTGTATAAAACAATTTTCCTTTTTGTATAAAATGAGTGTGGTTTGTCGATGAATACATTCAAGCCTTGTTGACTGTCAGACAAACCCTTAAAAATAAAGGTTTATCAAATGTGTTTCACAGTTTCTGTCATACCCAATGGTAAATTCCAAACAGACATAGGAAGCGCGAATGGGGTTGTGAATCCTATGGTACCATAACATACTATCGTTCGGCTTGGCCAAAGTTAATGAATGTATCATTGTCATGTTCAATGCACCATCAAGTTTCGTACAATATAAAGTATGTTGTGTAAATAAACCATATGTAAATAAGTTTTATAGATGTGGAAAATAATTAGCACATATGAATCACCCTAAAACAAATTGAAAACTGAAAAGTGGGAAATTATGTCTTACTTAGATTGTGGATGACTTGCTTAATTGTGTTAGCAAAGCTCAAGTGTTTCATAATAATTCGGATAATTATAAGTTAGTGTATATTACGGTTTAAATGAAAGATAGGATAGAATGCGGTCTATTAATCAAACGAGAAAAGGATCTCGTATAATATAGTTTTTTTAAACCTTACATTCTAATTGGAAAGGGTTTTGAAGTGTTTTGACCCGTTACGACTTGTTAAAAAGGTTTATGCCATTTTAACGAGTCATATGCGCAAATTCATGTCCGGATGGTCAAATGGGTCTTATGATGAGTCTGATATGTCAAAACATCTTTATTAATGTTGTATGATCAGTATAAATGTCAAAATTATTGATCATATAAGTTTAAAACCATTTTACACAAAAGAGGTATTTTTGACATTTTAAAAGTATATAAGTTGACTCTCATTTGACTCATCAAACAGAATGACCATAAGGTATAATTTCATAAGATTATTCCCTAAATTATTATGGATATATTATTTGGTTTGGTCAGGTCCTAAGGTCGACCAAACGGGTCAGATTCGAAAGTTAAAGCAGAAGTCAAACTACTTGACTTTCGACTAAGAATTCAGCGTTAAACTAGAAATGACGAGCTAGACATGTTAAACCATGTTTTATAATGTGATACAAACTGATTTGGTGTCAAAACTTTTGGTTTTAATACTTAAAAACACATTCGTCGTAAAATGCATTTTTATGCGTTTTTTACTTTTATTTAAAACATGTCTGACTCGTCATTTCGCCTACTAAACGTGATGATAAGAGGGTGTAATCAGAAGGAATTAACACCTTCATTATTACGATCATGTAGCAAAATTCATTTTGAACTTTGACTTAACCGAAATGGTGATAACCGAAAGTCAAAGCAAAAGTCAATTTGCTTGACTTTTGACTCATAACTAGTCAAATAAATGAAATAGACTAGGAGAAACATTTACTTGTGTTTGGAAGAAGGATTAGAACTAAGAAAAGAAGGCCTCAAAGTAGAAACAAGCTCCAAACGAATAAGAATAAGAAACTTCACACTTTGACTTGAATTAAAAAAATTTAAATATAAAACTCGTAAATAATAAAATATTTTTATTATTTATTTAATTTTAATAACTGGTTATTGTTCCAAAGGCTCTTTTTTTAACCGGTTATTGTTCATTGGCTATTTTGTTATCCAGGTATTGTTCCAACGACTAGTTTTCCAGGCCCTGTAAATACAAGTCACAAATCACTGCAACTACTACATATGCATCTCTCAATTCACAAATCACTGCAACTACCAAACTAATTTGAAGATATGGGTGGTGGTGGAACCGGATAGTCAAACCACAAGCGATCCTCTTTTTGACGTTCTAACCATCAACCCGCTCCACTTGCAATAGCCTACCAGCCACCGGCAAAAGTTTACCAACCATTGGTAGCAAGACCACCCGTTTAAATCCTCATCTTTTTAATGCTCCACCTCCACAGGAGTATGATTAGGATGATGTCACCGATAATGAAGCCAACTTCATGCACGTTTATGCCATGGCACAACTCTAATTTAACCGTCTGTGAGTTAGGGGGAGTCAAACAAACTTCAACACAAACCCTTCACCCACAAACTCTTCACCAACTAATCTTTGTCCAACACAAATTGTACCAAGCTGGGTAGTAGGGTACAAAACTGACCCGGGAGAGGAATACATATCATCAATCCACGATGTACAATCTCCTCCAGCTCCTAACTAGCAACAAATACCTCAAGATTATAGGTCAAACGGTCATGATAGCGATCGTAGTGAATCACCTCCACCGTATGGCCTTTTTCTTTGGAATTTTTAGGGCTTTTATGTGTTTAATTTAGGAATTGTGTATCTAGGTTCAATTGTGTGGTTTATTTAGGTTTAATTGTTTGATTTGTTTATGTTTTATAATTAGGCTTCTTCAATATTTATATTAGGTGTGTGTAACATTATAATTAGGTCTGTGTAATTGTTTATTTTGGTTTATGTAATTTTTATATAGTTTATATATTTATTTATATAATTTAATCAGGTTTTTTTATTAATTTTA